>NW_027052784.1:0-185259 GCF_011386835.1 Chrysemys picta bellii | reverse complement strand
CATTTGGCTGTTTCTTTTTGGTTAGGTCTGTCAGCGGGGCGGCGATTTGGCTGTAGTGGGGTACAAATTGCCTATAATATCCAGCCAAGCCTAAGAAGGATTGGACCTGTTTTTTAGACTTTGGAACCGGCCACTTTTGGATAGCATCCACTTTGGCCTGTAGGGGATTTATAGTTTCTTGACCCACCTGGTGCCCCAGGTAAGTTACTCTGTTTTGGCCTATTTGACACTTTTTAGCCTTAACAGTTAGTTCTGCCTGCTGGATGCGCTCGAAAACTTTTTTCAGGTGCTCCATGTGCTCTGCCCATGAATCAGAAAAAATGGCCACATTACTGAGGTAGGCAACTGCAGATTCTCCCAATCCCGCTAGGAGACCATCTACAAGTTTTTGGAAGGTGGCGGGTGCATTTCGCAACCCGAAAGGGAGTACATTGAATTCATACACCCCTGCCTGGGTGACGAAGGCTGACCTTTCCTTAGCGGGTTCATCTAGTGGTACTTGCCAGTACCCCTTGGTTAAGTTTAAAGTAGAGATGAATTGGGCATGTCCCAATTTCTTCAATAGCTCATCTGTGCGTGGCATTGGATAGTTGTCAGGACGAGTTACAGCATTTAGCTTACGGTAGTCCACGCAAAAGCGTATTTCCCCATCTGGTTTGGGAACTAGAACCACTGGAGATGCCCATGCACTCTTAGTGGGGCGGCTTATACCCATCTGTAGCATGTCCTGGATCTCCCTTTGTATAGCAGTTTTGGCATGAGGTGACTCCCGGTAGGGTGGGGTTCTAATAGGGTGAGCATTATCTGTGTCAATGGAGTGGTATGCCCGTTCTGTCCAGCCTGGAGTGGCTGAGAAAATTGGTGCAAAGCTTGTGCACAGCTCCTTGATCTGCTGTCGCTGCAGACGTCCAAGGGTCGTGGAGAGGTTCACCTCTTCTACGCCACCATCCTTTTTTTCTTCGTAGTAGACACCTTCAGGCCACTCCACGTCATCTGTTTCCTGGGCTGTAAACTGGCAAACGTTTAATTCTCTGGAATAAAAGGGCTTAAGGGAATTAACATGGTATACCTTAGGCTTTATGTTGGAGGTGGGGGAGGCTATGAGATTGTTAACAGCTTCTAGGCGCTCCTGGACCGTGAATGGTCCTTCCCACGATGCTTCCATTTTATGGGCCTGGAGCGCCTTTAAGACCATGACTTGGTCTCCTACTTTGAAGGACCGTTCTCTGGAATGTTTATCATACCAGGCCTTTTGCTCTTCCTGAGCATTCTTTAGGTTTTCTTTAGCAAGGGCTAAAGAGTGTCGGAGGATGCTTTGTAGGTTGCTTACAAAGTCTAGAATGTTAGTTCCTGGAGAAGGCGTAAACCCCTCCCATTGCTGCTTTACCAACTGTAATGGCCCCTTAACCTCGCGGCCATACACAAGTTCAAATGGTGAAAACCCTAAACTGGGATGTGGTACAGCCCTGTAGGCAAAAAGCAACTGCTGCAACACTAGGTCCCAATCATTGGAGTGTTCATTTACGAATTTACGTATCATGGCCCCCAAAGTTCCATTAAACCTCTCCACCAGGCCATTGGTTTCATGGTGGTAAGGGGTGGCAACCAAGTGATTCACCCCATGAGCTTCCCACAGGTTTTCCATGGTCCCTGCCAGGAAATTAGTTCCCGAATCTGTAAGGATGTCGGAGGGCCAACCTACCCTGGCAAAAATGTCTGTTAATGCCTGGCACACACTTTTAGCCCTGGTGTTGCTTAAGGGTACTGCTTCCGGCCATCGGGTAGCAAAATCCATGAAAGTCAGTACGTACTGCTTTCCTCTGGGTGTCTTCTTTGGGAAAGGACCCAGAATATCCACAGCTACGCGCTGAAATGGGACCTCAATTATGCGTAGTGGCTGGAGAGGGGCTTTAACCTGGTCTTGGGGCTTTCCCACTCGTTGGCACACCTCACAAGACCGGACATATTTAGCAACGTCCTTGCCCATTCCCTCCCAGTGGAAGGACTTCCCCAACCGGTCTTTGGTTCTGTTCACCCCAGAATGGCCACTGGGATGATCGTGGGCTAAGCTCAAGAGCTTTACCCGATACTTAGTGGGAACTACCAACTGTCTTTGAGGATGCCAATCTTCCTGGTGCCCACCAGAAAGAGTCTCCTTGTATAAAAGTCCTTGTTCTACAACAAACCGGGATTGGTTCGAAGAGCTGAGAGGCGTTGGGGTGCTCCGTGCCGCCACCCAAGCTTTCTGAAGGCTGTCATCTGCTTCCTGCTCGGCCTGGAACTGTTCCCTTGATGCTGGAGACATCAGTTCCTCCTTGGACTGTGGACTGGGGCTTGGTCCCTCTGGAAGTGATGCAGGTGCTGGGGCTGTTTCCATTGACTGTGGTCCGCTGGTGCACTATGTGGTATCTCAGGCTCTGGCTGAGCCTCTTGGGTAGGGTTATCTGCTGCTTCCGCCAGGTCAGGCTCGCTGGTGCCCTCTGGCGTTGGAGTTGTAGACGGGTTTGCAAGCGCTGGACTCAGTGCTGGCAATGGTCCTGGTGCTGGTTGCGTTGCCAGTTCCGGTTCTGGGACTGGCTTTGGCTGGGTCTCTGGGATTGGATCCACTACGGCTGTTGCAGTCATTGGCAGGGGATCCTGTTCCACCATCTTTGTCTGGGTCTCTGGTAACCCAGACGGGGCCCTGGTGGACGGCTTAGGAACAGGGATGGGGGTGAAAGCTTGCTTAGCCTTGGCTAGTTCCAGTTCATGTTTCCTTTCTTTTTCTCTCTCCTCCATCTCTTTTTCTTTCATCTCCATCTCTCTCTTGTGGGCCTCCTCTTTGGCTTTCTCTTCTCTGTCTCTCAGCTCTATCTCTTTTTCTTTCAGCTCCATAGCTCTCTTGTGGGCCTCCTCTTTGGCTTTTTCTTCTTTTGTAGTCATTTTCCTGTTTTTTTGTGCTGGGTCACCCCCTCTGCAGTTGACTGAAACTGGGAAGCTCTCAGCTCTGGCTGCTGCTGAGTTAACAGAGACTTTCTAATTAGCTACTCCCGAGGATGTAAAAAGAAAAAAAAACAATTCAGCTTCTAAATTCCCTTTCCCTTTGTTTGCCCATTTGAACACTTCTCTTAACAAAGGACCTGTTAAAAAAACTTAACACCTCTGCCTTCAGGCAAGGAGAGAGAAGATATGCATCTATCTACCTCCAGCTCGGCTTTCCAAGCAGCTAGAAGGAAAAAAAAATCTCACTGGCTTTTGGGTTTAAAATGATCCCACCACTCTACCACCATGTCAAGGCTGGATCCCCACTTTGAACTTTAGGGTACAAATGTAGGGGCCTGCATGAAAACTTCTAAGCTTAACTACCAGCTTAGCTCTAGTTCCGCTGCCACCATTTCAATTTTTCCCTTTCTGAGAAGCCTTGAAAAACCTTCACCAATTCCCTGGTGAATACAGATCCAAACCCCTTGGATTTTAAAACAAGGAGAAATTAACCATCCCCCCTCCTTCCTCCCACCAACTCCTGGTGAACACAGATCCAATCCCCTTGGATCTAAAACAAGGAGAAATTAACCATTCCCCTCCTTCCTCCCACCAACTCCTGGTGAATCAAGATCCAAACCCCTTGGATCTTAAAACAAGGAAAAATCAATCAGGTTCTTAAAAAGAAGGTTTTTAATTAAAGAAAAAGGTAAAAATCATCTCTGTAAAATCAGTATGGAAATTAACCTTACAGGGTAATTAAACTTAAAGAGCTCAGAGGACTCCCCTCTAGTTTTAGGTTCAAAGTACAGCAAACAAAGAAAAACACTCTAGTAAAAGGTACATTTACAAGTTGAGAAAACAAAGGAAAACTAACACGCTTTGCCTGGCTATTTACTTACAAGTTTGAAATAGGAGAGACTTGTTTAGAAAGATGTGGAGAACCTGGATTGATGTCTGGTCCCTCTCAGTCCCGAGAACGAACACACTCCCAAACAAAGAACACAAACAACAACCTTCCCCTCCCCAAGATTTGAAAGTATCTTGTCCCCTTATTGGTCCTTTAGGTCAGATGCCAGCCAGGTTACCTGAGCTTCTTAACCCTTTACAGGGAAAAGGATTTTGGAGTCTCTGGCCAGGAGGGATTTTATAGTACTGTACACAGGACAGCTGTTACCCTTCCCTTTATAGTTATGACAGGGGTATTGGTTTTCATAACCATTCATCCCCATAACGAGTGGCACTGGTAGTGATACTGGGAAACTGGAGTGTCTAAGGGAATTGCTGGTGTGACTTGTGGTTAGCAAGTGGAGAAAAACCAAAGTCCTCTCTGTCTGGCTGGTTTGGTTTGCCTTAGAGGTGGGAAGACCCCAGCCCTGGGCTGTAAGTGCCCTGCTTGAAGCGATTTGTCCTGAACTGGCACTCTCCATTGGGTCCCGCCAGAATCGCCTCGTCACAGCCTGGCTGAGAATTCCCAGCAGCAACAACTGAAGGGCAACACAGTCAGACTCCCCAATAGGCAGCGTTGGTTCTAGGAGCCCTGGCCAGGGTGTTCTCCTGGGTTCGATGGTAACCCTGCCCCACCGTGCAGGCTGGGGCAAGTCATGGAGCTCTCTGGGCTTCAGTTTCCCCAGGTGTCCAATGGGTAGAATTCCTACCTCCCAGGAGGGCGGTGGAGCTTCATTAATCAGGGGGAGTAAATGATGCCAAGAGCCTCCTACCCAGGGGACGTAGAAATGAATTCTGCCAGAGATCTCCCTAGGCCAATCTAATTCACGGGGGAGGCACTCAGGTCTGTGGGGATGGGCAACAGGATCAGAGCTTGGGAGAGACAGAGAGAAAAGTGCAAAGCCAAATTCCCAGTTTGACTTTTTCTGTACTCTCCTGCAGCTTCACCTCCTCTGACTCCACCTGGGTCTCAGCTGCTTTCTTCTTCAGGGACAAGTGCGTCCACCTTCTTGGTGAGGAAACTGTTCTCTCCTCATCGCTATCTGCCATCGAGGTGTCAGATTGGCTACAGACACAGAGTCTTTTCATGCCTGATAGGATGGTCCATGAGAATTTGCTTCTCTGGGGCTTCTCTGGCAAGGCCTGTTCTTGCTGGCTGAGGACAGAGCATGCCTCAATTGCTGCAGGTTGGACGAACACTTTGTGCACGTAGATCTCTCTCTGCAACCTAGAGGCGAGTCTTTGGAAAAAGGAACGAAGCCTGGAGTAGAAAGAAGGAGGAAATGGGTTTTTCTGTCATTCTCTAAAGGAAGGGAATTAGTTTGCCCAGGATTCACAGATCCAAGAGACTGGTCTTTTGAATCCATCTGCACCTCTAATAGCCAGCACTGGTTCATACAACCAAGAACATAAGCAACACAAGACCACCCAGACTGGGTCAAACCAAAGGTCCATCTAGTCCAGTATCCTGTCTTCCGACAGTAGCCAGTGCCCCAGAGGGAATGAATGATTTAGTTGGGAATTGGTCCTGCTTTGAGCAGGGGGTTGGACTAGATGACCTCCTGAGGTCCCTTCCAACCCTGATATTCTATGATTCTATGAATGAACAGGGAATCGTCAAGTGATCCATTCCTGTTGCTCATTTCCGGCTCCTCGCAAACAGAGGTTAGGGACACCATCCCTATCCATCCAGGCTAATAGCCATTAATAGACCTCTCCTGCATAAATTTATCGAGGTCATTTTTGAAAGCTGTTATAGTCTTGGCCTTCACAACGTCCTCCAGCAAAGAGTTCCACTGGTTAACTGTGCGTCGTTTGAAAAAATACTTCCTTTTGTTTGTGTGAAACCTGCTGCTTATTAACAAAGACTTCAAAGGGGGCACTAGGATGTGAACCAAGGACCACTCGATCTGCAGTCAAACACTCTACCCCTGAACTCTACCCCAGCTGAAGGTGAAGACACATGGGACCATGGTGAAACAGGAATTCTTCTGGGGACGTTCTAGGGCCTGAGTTATGCAGGGGGTCAGACTAGATGATCAGGGCTGGCCTTAGAGCCGTTGAAACTATGAATTTATGAAGCTAAAGTTGGCTGTAACTGCTAGTGTGAAGGTTGCTGCTCCTCTCCAAGAGGAGATGCTTTGTCTGAGGTTTCCTTGGGGAGAGGCACCAGGATCCCTGTTCCCTCTTTCTCATAACCTTCCTTGGACAGAGCACATCACAGGTTCTCCCCTTTTGTTCTCTAACAGGAAACCTCCATCCACCAGATCTGTAATTCCTCCCATCCTAGCACAGTCGCTGGCTACATTTCCTAGCCTGACTCTCACCCCATGGATCTCACACCTCCTCTGCCATTGGGCAGACATTGAAACAACAAAGGTCAGTTTCTATTTTCTTTGGTCATTGCCTGAGTCTAGTTGCAAAACTGCTTCATTATTAACCCCACTCCTTTGTGCACAGAATGTTGGGACTCTGGGAACAGATAGGGCCAAGCTGAAAACCAATAAACCTCTGTTCCCAGAGAACCCAGGAAAAGGAACAAAAGATTGTCATCCAGAAGGTTTGAGGGTCTGGAAGGATGGATTAGCAGCTGCAAATATGTTGACTGATTTTAGTAGCGTGGGGAAAATAACCAGTAAACTTTAAATGTAGAACTTCCCATACTATTTATAACATCCAGTCAGAAGTTGGGCCACCAACACAATAACAAAGAAATCACACCGAGACCCATGACAAATGTAGGCTACAGTTTAGTTAAACCCCGTTCCTGGAAAGGAATTGCAGGGGGGAATTTACACATCTATTGTATATAGCCCAATGGGGGCATAGTAGAATTTGTAGAGAGTTTTGAAGTCTATCTCCATGAGATTATTTCTGAGAGAACTGCCAAGATGACAGCCAGGGGATGGGAGTGGAGCCGTATCACTTTCAATAGCTTAAGATTTCTTTCTTCTGCATTATTTGATCTCATTTATGTGTGTTTCAGTCATGTAAATTCTGAGATAGATATTGTCTCAATACACATACATTAGCCAATCATTACATGAGACAAAAGGTTTAGATTCACAACTTGAAGGCAAGGAGTGTATTGAGGCAACTCCAAGGAAAATACTATTTATGGAGATATCAATCTAAATTCTACACGAGTTTTGTTATCTTCCCTTTAGGTTCTATCCATGGAAATTCACCCATACTCGTCTGCTGAAAGATCAAATAATGGAAATCTGCCTCCAGAGAACGTGGAAGGCTAACGCAGAAGGGGAACTGAAAGATGCCCACATTCAAATCAAAACGGGATGTTGAGAACTGACTGTTGCAACGCTGGCCCCCACCAGTCCCTAGGACAGGGGTGGCCAACCTGAGCCTGAGAAGGAGCCAGAATTTACCAATGAACATTGCCAAAGAGCCACAGGAATATGTCAGCAGCCCCCCATCCACTAACCCCCTCCAGCCCCCAGCACCTCCCGCCCACCGCCAGCCCCGCCAATCACCCGCCACAATCAGCTGTTTTGCAGTGCACAGGAGGCTCTGGTGAGGAGGGGGGAGGAGCGAGGGCATGGCAGGCTCGGGGGAAGGGGCTGGGGCCTTGGGGGAAGGGGTGGGGTGGTGGCAGGACCTGGGGCAGAGCAGGGGGTTGAGCAGTGAGCACCCCGCAGCATATTGGAAAGTTAGCAGCTGTAGCTCCAGCCTCGGAGTCAGCGCCTATGCACGGAGCCACAAAGTAACCTCTGAAGAACCGCATGTGGCTCCGGAGGCACAGGTTGGTCACCCCTGCCCTAGGAAAAGGAGACACCAACCTGTCATGTGCGATCTAATGAGCAGGAAAAGAATCTGGGAGCCTAGAGCACCCACAAGGAAAAATTAGTGGGTGTTTAGCACCCACTGGCAGCGAAGCTCTGCCCTGCCCGCAGTGCATCTCGCCCGCCAGCGGCCCCACTGAGCAAGTCCTCCCGCTCCCTCCCAGCACTTCCTGCCCACTGCAAAACAGCTCTTTCATGGAATTCAGGATGGTCCGGGAGGGTAGGGGAGGAGCGGGGACATGGCATACTTGGGGGAGGAGATGGGGAAGAGGCGGGGTGGGGGTTGGGGAAAGGGGTGGAATAGAAGCGGGATGGGGGTGGAGCAGGGGCAAGAAGAGAGGGGGCCGGGGGTTAGAGGAAGAGGTTGATTTGGGGGTGCGGCCGGGGCAGAGCAGGGGCGGGAAAAGGTGGGGCGGAGCTTTGGGGAAGGGGTGGAGTGGGGGCAGGGCCTGGGGCAGAGCGGGAGTTGAGCACCCACTGGCCAGAGGGGAAGTCGGTGCCTACTGAGGGGATGGACAAAGGACTGATAGAATCATAGAATATCCGGGTTGGAAGGGACCTCAGGAGGTATCTAGTCTAACCCCCTGCTCATGGCAGGACCAATCCCCAACTAAATCATCCCAGCCAGGGCTTTGTGAAGCCTGACCTTAAAAATCTCTAAGCATGGAGATTCCACCACCTCCCTAGAGAACCCAGTCCAGTGCTTCACCACCCTCCTATTAGGAAATTGTGTTTCCTAATATCCAACCTAGACCTCCCCCACTGCAACTTGAGACCATTGCTCCTTGTTCTGTCATCTGCCACCACTGAGAACAGCCGAGCTCCATCCTCTTTGGATCCCCCCTTTCAGGTAGTTGAAAGCAGCTATCAAATCCCCCCTCACTCTTCTCTTCTGTAGACTAAATAAGCCCAGTTCCCTCAGCCAATCCTCATATGTCATATGCCCCAGCCCCCTAATCATTTTCCTTCCCCTCCGCTGGACTCTCTCCAATTTGTCCACATCCTTTCTGTAGTGAGGGGCCCCAAACTGGACACAATACTCCAGGCGTGGCCTCACCAGTGCCGAATAGAGGGGAATGATCACCTCCCTCGATCTGCTGGCAATGCTCCTACTAATGCAGCCCAATATGCCGTTAGCCTTCTTGGCAACAAGGGCACACTGCTGACTCAAATCCAGCTGCTTGTGCATTGTAATCCTCAGGTCCCTTTCTGCAGAACTGCTGCTTAGCCAGTCAGTCCCCAGCCTGTAGCGGGGCATGGGATTCTTCCGTCCAAAATGCAGGACTCTGCACAACCTCATCAGATTTTTTTTGGCCCAATCCCAGTTTGTGTAGGTCACTCTGGACCCTATCCCTACCCTCCAGGGTATCTACCTCTCCCCCAAGCTTAGTGTCATCTGCGAACTTGCTGAGGGTGCAATCCATGCCATCATCCAGATCATTAATGAAGATGTTGACTAAAACCAGCCCCAGGACTGACCCATGGGAAAGCAGGGGAGGGAGTGGAGGAGAGGAGGCACAGGGTGAGCGGAAGGGACTCCACAGAGCGGCAGTGTAGTGCAGGAGAGGGGGAACTCAGCCTAGCAGCGATGGGGGCTGGGAGAAGGGGCTAAGCAGATACAGGAAGAGATGGAGCACAGGAGCTGCCCCCCCCCCCAGCCCTGTGCTCCTCGCCGCACCCCCGTGCCGCCCCAGCCCTGGGCTCTCCCCCCCACACACCCTGCCACCCCAGCTCTGGGCTCCCCCCTACCCCTCCACCATTGCCCCCCACACACCTCCTGCCGCCCCAGCCCTGGGCTCTCCCCCCGCACCTGCATCTTCCTTCCGCCACAGCCCTGGGTCATTGGTAACTCGCTCCCAGGGCAGGTCATTCAGCAGGAATTTTGGATGTGCACAGAACACAGACAGGATTGGTTCCCATATGGTTACAGAACTGCAGTAAAGTGGAACAATTTTCAGCTTGTGTGATTGGAGGATATCTGGATGCATATTATAAGACTGTCCTACATAAATGAGGAAAAGTTGAGGTGCCTTTATTATTCTTCTGTTCCACTCTTTCTTTCTATGGGGAATTTGCCAATGCCATATCACTGTCTTCCTTTTAAACAAACAAACAAACAAACAAAAGGCAATGGCTGTTGAAAATAGCAATTCCAGTCCTAATAACCACTGGGAAGCATTTCTTGCTCAATTTTATACTACTTTCTCTACAGCAAGTTACAGTGGATCAGTATATTTGATTTGGGAGAAATGAAGTAACAGCTGCCCAAACTGAGCTTGAGCACTCCTGAATTTTGAGGTATTCAAATCTGGAAGGCAGGTGCTGGGGACAGGAGGGCTGTAGCTCCACAGGGGAGCACGGCAGCATGTATGCAGCAGCGTGTCTGGCGCTGCGCTAAGCCAGACATACTGGTCTGAGTGGCACGGTAAGGGGGCTGGGGGGTTGGAGAAGGGGTAGGGGGCTCTGGGGGGGGCAGTCAAGGGACAGGGAGCGGGGGGGTTGGATGGGTTGGAGGTTTGGGGGGGCAGTCAGGGGCAGGGAGAAGGGGGGGTTAGATGGGTCAGGGGTTTGGAGGGGCAGTCAGGGGGACAGGCAGCAGTTGGATAGGCATGGGAGTCCCAGGGGTTTGTCAGGGGACAGGTAGGGGGTGGGGTCCTAGAGGGGAAGTTGGGGGGGTCTCAGGAGGGGGCAGTTGGGGACAAGGAGAAGGGAGGCTTAGATAGGGGGTAGGGTCCCGGGAGGGGGCAATCAGGGGACAAGGACCAGTGGGGTTTAGATAGGGGGTGAGGTCCTGGGGGGCAGTTGGGGCAAGGGTCGGATGGGTTGGGGTTTCTGGGGGGGCAGTTGGAGGGAGTGGATGGTGGCAAGGTGGGGCTACCTTCCCTCCCCGTGGAGTGTCCTATTTTTTGAATGTTAAAATATGGTATCCCTACTCCCAGTGCAGCTCTCCATTCATAGCAGGCTGCAGTATGAGGTCTCAGCTTCCTCACTCCCTCCCCCTCTTTCCTGTTGGTAGTGGCCAAGGGAATGCTGGGAAATGTAGTTCTTTCCCTGCTCCTGGGCTGGCTCTATAGGCAGGGAGCTAACCAAGGAACTACAGCTCCCAGGGCCCCCTGCTGGTTCTCAGCTCCCAGGCTGGCTCCCTGCCGCCCCTGCAAATGGGCTGCCCCAAGCACCTGCTTGCTTTGCTGGTGCCTAGAGCTGCCCCGGCCCGGGAGCATGTAACAATGAGTAGATTTGTTTATGATTGGCATAGTCAGGAGGATTGAATTCCCCCTGTGATCCCTGAGGGCTGATGGAAGTCTTGGTTGTTGAAGGAAGGGTCTGTCCACCGAAGTGGGTGTATCGAAGGGCCAAGCTGGTCACTGGATTTCCCACTTCAGTTCCAGGGACTGGTTAAGCAGCCAAAGCAGTTCTAGGGGTTTCTCCAGCAGCTCCTAGAAAAAGCAGAAGGAAGTGCATGCACAGCAGCAGCAATACCTGTGAGAGATCCTGCAAAGGGAAATCAACCCAGGGTCTGCTATGCCAATGGACAAAAAGAGCAGAGAAGGAGAGCGCGCCTGGGCTGTGCCGAGAAGGTTAGCCCAGGGAGAAGGGCATGAGAAAGTGTACAAGCATGGCCTAATACCAAGATGGGGACAAGAGTTCTTTGTTTTGGGTGCAGAGAAACAGGCCATATCAAAAGACAGGGCCCGCTTAGGAAATTGCTGAGTGGCAAAATGAGGGGCCAAAGCCCCAAGAAGGTAGAAAGAAAGGAGGTGTCCTCTGACACAAACCCACATGCGGCAGGCAAGGTGGAGGTGGCAGGGATGGCCGTGAACCTTGCAGACCCTCCACCAACACACCCTGTCGAGTGCTGCAAGGGGTGAAGGACGAAATGGTTGGCCCAGAGATGAAGCAGACTGAAGTAGGGACAAACACAAGGATGGAGCAGTCCATGGTGGGTTTTCAGACCCTGTGACAGGGTCTGCTTACCCCGCACTAGCCCAGACAGGGTTAAGCCCCTATTATTGACAGCGGAAGTCCCGCCTCCCCGGCGAGACTGGGTGTGCTCCAAGTGCTCTAGCAGTAGAAAGGGAGGAAGCCCAGCTTATTCTGGGCTGGAGGCTGCAGGGGAATGACCTGTCTGGGAAGCTCCTGCGAAGGGCCAGCCACAGCCCCTGACTGCGCCAGGATTCAGAGCCTCCCTGGGCCCACCTGCACCCCGGCGACTGGAGGAGCCACCGGAGGTGACCAGACCCACTGACCACAGAGAACCCAGCATCTCATGGGAGATCCCAATACAGACTCTAGTAGGAAGTTACTCAGGGAGGGTGACGGAGTGGTACCTCCCACCCAGGAAACCTCAGCATGTTTCGGTAGGCTGAGTCAGTGGCAAGTCGCTATGCTACTGTTAGGGCCCTGGGTTGGTGTCTGGTGGAGTTGGGGGCCCAGGCCCCGCTTCCGGGGCCACCACAACCCTTGGTGGGTGCCCCACCATTATAGACTCTGGTCGTTAGGCCCCACTGCCCCGCACCGAAGGGCGGCTTTATAGACTCTGGCCACTAGGCCCCGCTGCCCTGCACCGAAGGGTTTCTTTATAATCTCTGTGTGGGAGATTATGTTGCCCCTCTGTGGGGAATCCCTTCCTTGCAGATGGTGTGCTTTGGTTCCTGGACTCTGCCAGGAAGCCCAGCTCCCATCCCTAGCAGCTTGGCTGTTCCCTATCATGCTGTGCACCAGGCCCTCTGCAGAGAGCTGCTCTGGGCAAGGACTGCAGAGCCAGCTATCATCCTGGCCGGTGTAGCTCCAGGTTCCATAACCCTGACCCATGGTCTCCCTCCGCTGACAGGCTCTGAAGAAGGCCTGCCCAGAGACATGGATGACATGCTGAAGAGCTTGCTGACAGCAACCCCCAGCACAGACAAACTCCAGCACATCTTGGAGATGAGCAGAATGGGCAGGGGCAGCAGGACTTTTACCTTAGCCATGGGGAGGCCCGGAAATGAGCGACTGGATGATCCATGTTTCTATTGTGTCCTGCTGCCTGAGAGCCATTGGGCCACCGTGGTCAGGGCAGTCAGTGCAGAGCAGTGTTGGGGCCCTTCCTCCTTCAGGGACAGAGGGAAGGCGCTGGTGCTTGACAACAGGTCTCTGCCTGGTTCTGTTGAGCACTAACTCCAAGGCTCCAGGCAGGCTTGCAGAGTGAGAGCATCAGACCCCTGTGAGGTCCAGGAGAAGGTCCTCAGAGAAGAGCACTGGCTCCTTCCTAGGAAGCTGCTGAGATTCTCAAGGAGGGATTCATCTCTTCTCTCCCATGGACACAGAGGATTGTAAGGAGCAGGGCGTTGTCCTTTGTCCAACAGAGACCTGTCCTCGCTCTAGCCATTGATGGACCTATCCTCTATGAACTTACCTAATTCTTTGTTGAACCCTGTTATAGTCTTGGTCTTCACAACATCCTCTGGCAAGGAGTTCCACAGGTTGACTGTGCGTTGTGTAAACAAACAAATACTTCCTTTTTTTAGTTTTAAACCTGCTGCTTATTAATTTCATTTGGTGACCCCCAGTTCTTGAATGATGAGAAGGAGTAAATAACACTTCCTTATTTACTTTCTCCACACCAGTCATCATTTTATAGACCTCTATCATATCCCCCCTTAGTCGTCTCTTTTCTAAGCTGAAAAGTCCCTGTCTTCTTAATCTTTCCTCATTTGGCCGCTGTTCCATACCCCTAATAATTTTTGTTGCCCTTTTCTGAACCCAATTCCATTATATCTTTCAAAGACGGGGAGACCACATCTGCACACAGTGGGAGTACCATGAATTTATAGAGAGGCAATATGATATTTTCTGTCTTATCTATCCCTTTCTTAATGATTCCCAACATTTTGTTCAAATTTGTTGACTGCCACTGCACACTGAGTGGATGTTTTCAGAGAACTATCCACAATGACTCCAAGATCTCTTTCTTGAGTGATAACAGCTCACAGGAGCAGCCACACTCCAGCACTCCACCTGGCAGCCTGCTGAAAATTGCTTAGCGAGGACCCATGAAGTTCAGCCCCAGTTTAAGGCTCCACTCCTGAGGTCCTATTGGAGGAGTCCCAGAGAAGCTAATTGGCCCCTGGCCCTGCTTAAGGCAGCAGCAGGAACAGGAAGCTGACTGAACACCAGGACTGCTCCCTGTTCTGGACCGTGCGCTGCCCCTTTCTGCTGCCGCTCCCCTGGCTTGATTTCCTGGCATCTGATTTGTGGTTGTGTGTATTATCCACCAGGCAAAGTATTAACAACTTCAACAGAACTTTATTTACAGTGCAAGTCTCTTCTCCAAGCTGTAGCTGCACACTCTGTAACTCTCCCAGCCTCCTCAACTCCTCCCCCCTCCTTCCTGATTCCTGTCCTTTCAGACTCCCAACAGCCAGTGCTCCCAGTTCTAATAATTACAAGCAGCATCTAAACACCACATTCCCTCCTCTCTTAAGAAACTTTCCAAATTAAAATAAACATTGTTGTTCTAACCAGAGGAACAAATATGAAACAAGACACTATACTGTTGGCAGGAATATTACACTGAAAACACTGTAGATACTACATAACATAGTCTTTAGTCCAGGCAGGTGGTCGTCTGGGTCTGACAGGCCGTCTCTCAAGCCCCGGTTCCAGTGCAATGTCTTGTTGTGTTGGTTCTACAGTGAAGTCATCCAATGCAGACTGGGTATTGGCATAATCTCCTCTTGGTGCATGGGCAGGTGCAAGATAAGAAGCATTCCATACCTGCCCATCAGAAAGTCGATAGGTGTAAGGTCCCTTCTTCTTTATGATTTTAAGAGGAGCTGTGAATTTATGGTTCCCTTTGCGTAAGATTCCAGGTTTTCGTATTCTAACGAAGGAACCACACTCAAACTTTGGTTCCTTAGCACCCCGCCGTTTGTCTGTGAAAGCCTTAGACTTTGCTTGGTTTTGTTCAATTGTCTTTCTCACATCACCCCTGTTTGGGGCATCAGGTCCAGCCTGTGAAATTGTATGCCCCAGAAAGGAGAGTTCAGTTTGTCTAAATTTGCATTTGGACCTATTGAACTTGAGGCCTGCTTTGCTGATGCAGTTTAGTACAGACTGCAGTTTATTGTCATGCTCCTCAGTAGTATTTCCAAACACAATAATATCATCCAAATAGCACTGAACTCCATGTTGATTCTTCAGAATCAATGACATCATTTTTTGAAAGGCACTTGGGGCTCATGCGAGACCGTATGGAACACGTTTAAAACGAAATAGTCCCTCATGTGTAATAATTGCTGTGAGGTCTCTGCTACCTTCATGCAACATAACCTGGTGGTATGTTCTACTCTGCAAATCAAGAGTAGAAAACATCTTTGCTCCGCGGAGTTCTGCAAATACTTCCTCTATGTGAGGAAGAGGATGACTGTCAATCACAATAGCTTTATTTGGCTCCCTTAAGTCCACACAAAGGCGAATGTCTCCACCCTTCTTCTGCATCATTACTATAGGTGAAACCCATTCCAAGGAGTTAATCTCTTCAATAATGTCCTTTTGAACACGTTTTCTACGTTCCTCTGAAACAGCTTCCCTGACTGAAAATGGTAAGCGCCGTAATTTCTGTCGTACAGGCAACACATTATTCCGCATTTTAACTTTATGCAGAAACCCATAAGCACAGCTGAGTTTCTCCTCAACCTGGAGTTGGGTCCCAGCTGAAACTGGTGTGTGTACCGCAAGAGTGCTTTGCTGAGGAAGATCAATTCGTCCATTAACTACCCTGAGATTTAAAGCAGCTAATAAATCTCTGCCAAGGATAGCAGTGCCTTTGTGGACAATGTAGAACTCCACAGTTACACAGCGATCACCAAAAGTAACTATTGCTGGCAGGCAGCCATGTACTGGAATATGGTTTTTCAAATAGCATACCAAGTGAAGTTTGGGTTCAGTAAGAGGCACATCTTTAAAGTAATGCAAATAGATGGAATCAGGTAGTATAGATACTGCTGAGCCAGTGTCCAACATTAGCTGAATAGAGTGTGATTTGCCTGAAGGTATGGCAGAAACATTTACAGTGCACTTGATCTGTTCTGGAATATGTGCAGTAGTGATTTTGTCTACACTCAGCACAGTAACATCTGGCATTGTAACTGCATGCACCTGTTGATTGAACTGGCTACTGCAACATACTTTAGCAAAATGCCCAATCTTTTTGCAATGATTGCACCGAGCTACTTTTGCTGGACATCCTGTGTAGCTTGCAAGATGTTATGGGGATCCACAGCGAAAGCATGCTTGTACTGTATTTTGCATTCGCTGATTCAGTGGCTTTTCATTAGTTTTCCTTTTGCAATTGTTTGTCTGCAGTGATAGTGAACTTTTCTGCAAAGGAGTCACAGCCTGGACTGGGCCTCTTGTACCCTGACTCATTATTTTGGCTTCAGCTGTAGCTGACTCAATCTGAGTAGCAATGGTTATTGCTTTTTCTAGTGTAAGTTGTGGTTCTAGAAGTAAGCGTTCTCTTACATGAAGCACTGTTGTTTTCTCAATGAGCTGGTCTCTAATCATCTCATCTGCCATATTCCCAAAGTCACAAGTTACAATCAGACTCCTCAGGGAAGCCATATACTGCATTATAGTCTCCCCTGGTTTCTGCTCACGCGGGCGAAATCTATAGCGATTAGCTACTACATTCACTTTTGGCACAAAAAAGTTCTTTAATGCAGTGAGTGCAGTCTCATATTTATCATCTGCAAGGGGAAAAGTGTAAAATATACACTGCCCTTCTGCTCCAAGGCAGTGGATTAGCAGAGCACGCTTTCTTACTTCAGAAATCTCTGTAGCACTGATTGTAAGCAGATAAGTCTCAAACATACGGATCCAGGCAGTAAAAGCAATTGGAGGCTCACCTGGGCTTTGCAGAAAGGGTGCAGGTGGGTTCAGAGGCAGAAGATCCATCCTCATCGCCAAAATGTTGTATCCACCAGGCAAAGTATTAACAACTTCAACAGAACTTTATTTACAGTGCAAGTCTCTTCTCCAAGCTGAAGCTGCACCCTCTGTAACTCTCCCAGCCTCCTCAACTCCGCCCCTCCTTCCTGTTTCCTGTCCTTTCAGACCCCCCAACAGCCAGTGCTCCCAGTTCTAATAATTACAAGCAGCATCTAAACACCACATTGTGATCACAAGTTTCTTTTGCTTCTGATCTTCCAGTATCCTGACCGAGCTGACTCTCGACTCCTGTCATGTGAGTGTGGACTCTGGCTCTGACCAGTAGGTCTGGCTGCCCTTGACCCAGCTGTGACATTGACTTTTGTACAATTTCTCCAATGCCCTTTTCTGCTCTCCAGCAAGATACACCAGTACCTTGCCTCCCAAAGTCCTAGTTGCCGGCTATTCAAGGGTGAGAGGGGTAGTGCTTGTATTTCCCCCACCCCCAGCCCAGCGGCTTTTCCTATGGGAATCTCCCTAGAGCAGAGGAGAAATGTGCTCTTCTCTTAGGATCAGTCCCAGCAGTAATTCCACCCACCCTGGCCTCAGCTCAGCTACTGTGTTTACCTGGGATCAGGGACCAATTTTGAAGCCCTTACTGTTAGAGGTGGGAGCAGAGCCTGAAGCTCCAGCAGTTTTCACCAAAGCACACCATCCAGTCTTTCTGTGGTCTGACTAGGGCTCCCCATCCATCTTGGAGCTGAACACCAGATGGGAGCTGATCAGGGCCAGCTCCAGGCACCAGCCGAGCAAGCTCGTGCTTGGGGCAGCAGATTCTAAGGGGCGGCATTCCGTCCGCCTTTTTTTTTTTTTCTTTTTCGTTTTGGTTTGCCGCTCCAGCCGCCCTGTAGGGGGCGGCGGCGTGGAGGAGGGGAGTGCCCTGCAGCAAACTCGGCAGGGCAGCCCGCGTCCTTCCCTCCCAGCCGACTGGAGTGGCGCAGAGCCCTCCCGGCAGGTGGCGCGGCAGGAAGGGCCGCGTGGTGAGTGCCCCGCTAAAGCCCTGGCCACCCCACTTCTGTCTCTCCCCCCCACTCCCTCTCCTTCCCCTCCCTGCTAGACCAAGCGTGCACTCTGCTGCACGTCTGCAGCACAGGGAATCCTCCTGCACCCTGGCTCCGGCTGCCCTGCCGTTTTGGGTTTTTTTTTCTGCTTTGCTGCTCCGGCCACCCCACAGGTGGTTTTTGTGTGTGTGTGTGTGCTTTGCCGCTCTGGCCACCCTGCAGGGGTGTGTGTGGGGGCGTGCGCGCTTGGCCGGTCCGCAGGTGTGGTTTTTTTTTTTTTTTTTGCTTCGCTACTCCGCCCACACCCCCCCGCAGGTTTTTTTGTTTTTTGCTTGGGGTTGCAAAAAAGCCAGAGCCGGCCCTGGAGCTGATAGATTGTCCTTGGTGGGCCATGTTCTTGTGTGTGATGGTGCTGTGTGCCAGAGAGGGCCAGGAGCAGATGCACCACGCATGGCCAGGACCGGGCTAAACAGCCTGTAATGCTAGGTGAGTCAACCATGGCCACATATAGACACCTTGGGCATCCATGGGGACTGAATCTGGGTGCTTCACTGCTAAGAGCACAACTCACCCCAGTTTGAGTCATTACGGTAGTGACCCCTGCCAGCCCCTCTGAGGGGGGTCCGTATTGTCTCTCTAAGCTGGCGCACTGGGATGGAAAGCAATTGGCTGCAAGGTCACACACAAGGTCATGCCAGAGGCAGGAACGAAGCATGGTACTGATACCAGTCCAGCTCCAACCACTAGATACCACCCACTTCCAAAGCCAGAGAACCCAGGAGCCCTGACTCGGACAGCTAGGCCTTAAATGACAAGACCAACCCCCCTCCCACTCAGGAAGCCATAGAAGGGACCATCTGCTGAGCTCCCCTTTGCAATGCTGCTGTCAGAGACCATTGCTAGTGGATGCCAAGTGACTGAGCAGGGAACTCCTTGAGAGACTCCTAGAGACTTGCAGGTGTTTCACTGTGACCCTCTGGGAGCCATGGAAAGAGCGCTGCATTGAAGAGACTCTCCTGCTCTAACAAAGGGTTTCTGTTCTCCTAACTAGTCAGCCAGTGAGGCCAGTTTGCAGAATGTGGAAGAGCTGTTTGGCGATGGGTTGAAGGATTCACTGTGTAGATGGCAGCAGCTGCAGTGCCTGGGGTGTCCATGGGCCAAGCCTCCACTCCTGACACTCCAAGCTAATTTCCCACTGCTCTCAGTGGGGCTTTGGCTTTAGCTGCTGGGCCTGCGTGCCTAGACAGAAGACTCAGGTATTTCCACAGGTTGCTCAATGGCAAATGCAGCCACCCAAAGAAGTGAAGAAGAATGGAAATGAAAGAGCAAAGCTGGACCATCCGCTGAGCTGCTGCAATCAAGTGAGCAGAGCCGGGGAGAGAAGAGGGAGAACTCGAAGGTAGCTGGCAGCAGTAGGGAGGAAAAGCCAGGAGAGTAGAAATAAAGAGTTAATGATGCGGGCTTTGTCTTGTGTGGTGAAGGGTTGAAAACGGGTCTCTACTATCACACTAAACTTTGAAATAGCCGTGTGTGATGAAAGGGCAGGACTATAAAGGGAAGAGGTAACTCTAGGGGCTTGAATTCCCAGATCCTGTCGCTATTGCGTGCTTCTACCAGCCGATCTCAACCCAACAAATCCCTGAGGTGGTAGCAGTAGTGAGCTCTTGTCCTCTTTTTCTGGACTAGCCACCAGAAAAAGAACACGATACATGTGGCCAAGGAAATAGAGAGGCATGGGGGTCACTTGCAGTGTTGCCTGTTAACATGGCTCTTGTGGGGGAGCACCGCAGGTTATATTAGACTAGGTAGGAGCCACATGTCTCCAAACCTGCACATCCCGAGACTCCAGAGACCTCTCTCCAGATCCCAGAGTTTCCTCAGAGTCCTAAGGAGCCAGATGGAATCTGGCCTCTCCCCTCTCCCCCCCGCCCCCCAGCTCAGCAGTCCAGAAAAAGCTATTTGTAGACATGTTGTGTGTCCTCTGCCACACTCACCTGTTGCTGACTAATGCAGTCACAGAGTCCAGGCTCAGTGTCATGCATTCCTCTGGGCTGTGACAAGCAGGAGGACGTGAGCTGCAATGGATCCCCCTGTGCATTGGCTGAGTGGGTAACCTCTCTACTGCCATATCTGGTTTCCAGCCCACACGCACTAAGGAGGAGGGTGAGGGACTTACCCCAAAAGTGGGTGTGGGAAGAAGCAGAGTGAAGAGGTGATCAGAGAACCATCCCATAGCATTCCTCCTAGAGTCACTCCAACAACCCCCTGGCTCCTTCCTGCCGTAGGCCACAGCCCCTAGGTTCCATAGGGAATTTCTGAATTAACCCTCTAGAAAGCTGCCTCTGGCTCTACAAGCTCTCACACAGCCCTGTCACCAGAGGTAAGGAATAAGGTCCTGCCCCCCGCAACTGCTTGGGGGAATCCGCTCAGAGAAATCAGTGCAGGGCTTTATGCATCTCTACAAACAGATCACTTTGTGTGGTGTTGTCAAGAAGCTGCACACTCCTTGGCAGCTCTTTTTAGAGCAACATTAACTCCCACAGGGATTTCTGCTCTAAATGCTCTGGGCCTGAGGGAAAGATTCTGTGGAAAACAGGCCTTTCCCTTGCTCCAATCCAGGCTCTGCTGTTCTGATGCTGCAGAGCCGATAGGGAAGGTGTGAGGGTTCCTGGGCAGCATGGTTCTCTTTCTTTCCCGGTACTTTCCAATGGAGGGAAGAAAGGGAGACATGAGATGGAGTCTCTCCCTGGCTTACAGATAACCCATTCTGCAGTAACACAAGTGTGGACTCAGGGGAATGCTGTGCTGCGGAGCATGTGCCCTGCAAGATATCACTCATGAAGGGAAGCAACACTGCTCTTGGCACTGGAATCTGGGCAATAAGGAAGAGAAGTTGGAAATTCTCCCTGGGGAGGGGAAATGGGGAAACCCAGTGGGATGATGTGTATGACTGGAATGTTCGTGTCGCTGTGACGTTCCCTTCTGGTGTTATCTGGACCAGTGATATACTAGGCCACTCCAATCCTTGACTCTGGGAGCCAGCCTTACCCTGCTCTGCTGTGAAAACCCCACTCCTGGGCTTTTCACCCACAGCCTCTCGCATGTAAGCTGCTCCCAGCTACTCGCAAGCGAATGACACCAGCCAATATCTCCGGTCCCAGACGCAACCCTAGAAACCTCCATCTTGCAGTGTCCAGTTATGCCCACTGGATGCTGCAAGGTTATATAAGTTCGTCAATTTAACAAAGAAATTGATATGCACCAGGCTTGCTATCACAAGGGGAGCCTCCGACACACTTCAAACCAAACACACTGCTTCACGTAGAATAAACAAACAGATTTATTAACTATAAGTGATTATAAGTCAAAGCATAACAAGTCAGATTTGGTCAAATGAAATAAAAGCAAAACGCTGATCTTAACACTTTCAATGTCCTTAAAAATGCTTCTCACCACAGGCTGGCTGATTACTTTTCAGTCAGGCTCTCCCCTTTGATCAACATTTCAGTTGCTTGATGGTAGTGGTGTCTGTAGATGTAGGTGGAAGAGAGAGAGCATGGCCTTTCTTTCCTTCTGACTTTGCTCCCCGTCCCCTTCAGAGTCAGGTGAGCATTACCTCATCGCAGTCCCAACCTGCCTAAAGGAACAGGGTGACTCCCTCGAGGGTCTAATAACAGATTATTTTGTTGCTGCCTGCCTAAGCCAGTTTCCATTGTTCCTGTGAGGCTGGGCTGGAGCTATCTCTAGACCAGATCCTGCATTCCCTGGGCACTCTAATTCCCTTTGGCTTTGGGAGGTGCACAAGGAAAGTAGGTGCAGGTCTGAAAAGCAAATTCATATTCCCCCAGCAACACCAAAACCACAGCAGTACTCAGAAATTCGAAAGCCACTAACAGTGGGGAAACCTCGGGAAAAGTTCCCCAAAGCCCTAGCTACAAAATAAAATATTGATCATTATTAATGCAGTTTGTTAAAGAACAAAGGCCCAGTGAGGAATCAACTGCAGGAGACATAAGCCATTCAAAACTACATAAAGTACAGTGAATATGATCCAGGCGTAAATCAACATCTCTTCATTTCCATGGCATTAGCATGATTTACACCCGCTGAGAATCTGGCCCATTATGTGTTTGCACATGTTTGATGGGAGGTTGGATTGGTAAACAAAAGCACAATGTTGTCGAGGGGGTAATAATTACTAGGAAATTACTAGTTCTAAAATACATGGCTGGCAATGTGCTCCCTTGCCTCTCTTAACAGCTGTATGGAACTAACAAATCTTAAAAAAAGGCAACATATCAGTGAAATCAGTCGGGGGGAGGGTCAAAAGTTATCCAAAAAAACTGTTTTTTGATGGAAACAGGTTTTCAACTAATAAACATTTTTCACAAAAAGGATCTGCTTTCTGTGGAAAAACTCAAATACTGCAAACTCAAAAGATTTTGGCCCAAAAACAGATGATTTTGGGCGTGGATCAAATTTTGGGAGGGGTTTCAGCTGAAAATTATCAGGTTTTGAATTTTTGCAGGAAAAAATATCAAAATTTTCTGCAAGAAGAAAACCAGCCCATTTTTCTTTCAGACAGGGCTGGCTCTGCCCAAGTGCTGGCAAAGTCCACAGTTCCCACTGACTTCAATACAACAGTGGGCACTCAACTCTGGAAAAATCAAGCCCTTAGAGCTGCTCCTAGAGCGGGGAACTGTATCTAAACCCGCTACGGTTTTCTAGCCATGTATTTTTTTAATGAGAAAATAAAAAAATTTGCAAGGAAGGGAGCTTGCAGGGACCGCCCCACGAGCCCTGAGCTCAGCGTTACGCGGGGGCTCGCTGTCTGCCAGGGAACTGAGTCTTTGAGTTCACTTGGCTGCTGCCAGGGGGACGGGACAGCTCCTCTGCACTGGGCATCTCTGGAGCTGCAGGCGCCTGGCGTGGCCTTGGGGCTCTGGCTGCCCCTGGCTCCCGGCTCTGCCTGGCCCTGGGGCTCTGGCTGCCCCTGTGTTCTCCACACGTTGGGTGGCCCCCGCTCACCTTGAAGCCTGGCGGCTCCCGCAGGTCCCACCGGCAGGCACAGCAGCAGGATGCCCATGATGCCAGTCACCTTCCTGGCCATGGTGTTCAGTCCCCGCAGGACTGGAGCCCGCCGGGCTGGGGCTGGGGCTGGGGCTGGGGCTGCTGCATTAGCAGGCGGGGCTTCCTCCTCCTTCCTGGTGCGCTGCCCGGGGCCTGAGATGGGCCAGGAGCCCGGATGCTGCGGCAGGGGGCACAGGTGATCGGCCCATGGCTCCTCCTCCCGGGACTGCTGCAGCGTCGGTGTTTGACACAGGCCATTGGAAATTGGAAAGGTGCAGGAAAGAGCCACAAATACGATCCAAGGGGCTGGAGAAAATGTCTGATGGGGAGAGATTTACAGAGCTGAATCTATTGAATATCACAAAAAGAAGATCAGAAGTGACTTGATTACAGAGCATAAATACCATCCCAGGGAGAGACTCCCGGGTACTAAAAGGCTCTTTAGCCCAGCAGAGACCACCAGAACAAAAACCAATGGCTGGAAGTTAGAGCCAGACTAATTCAAATGAGAAATAAGCATATACGCTGACTTTTATTTTTCCTGGTGGGTGCTCCATCCTCACTGCACCCCAAGGCCCCCCCACTCCACCTCCTCCCTCGAGGCCCTGCCCTCACTCTGCCTCTTCCTGCCTCTGCTCTGCCCTCTCCTCCGAGGCCCCATGCCAGCTGCCAAACAGCTGAATGGCAGCCCAGCTGTGACTGCTGGGTGTTGACCACCCCTGCTATTTTTTTCCATGGGTGCTTGAGCCCTGGAGCACCAATGGAGTCAGTGCCTATGCCTGATTCTCTTCTCACTTGTAGCCGTATAAATCAGGAGCAACCCTAAGGAAATCAGTTAATGAACCCCAGCGGTTCACCAGCCTGGGAAGAGCCTAATGAGTGGCTGTGGTTCAATAACAGATATAAACCCAATCTGACAAGCCAGAGAAGGCACGTCAGACTGGCAGTGCCAGCAGGAATCTGAAACACACTTCTTGAGTTGAAGAGGGTACTCAGCAGGGGTAAGGCTGACTGGCATAGCTATACTGGCAAAGACGCTATAGTGTAAACAAGACCTGCATTAACCACGTTTTCAGGCAGTTAATTTCCCTTGTTTCCTGAGGAAGTGGTGTTAGTGAGGGGGCATGATTGGAGGGCACCTGTGGGAGGGGAATGATCTGCCACTTTAGCTACCAGCTCTGAGCAGAGCAGCTTGGCACGCACAGAATTGGGGAAAGGCAGTGGCAGTGAGTCTGCATGCCCCCCACCCCCAAACTGCACCCATGGTGGAACTCCCCATCCCCCCCCCAACACTGCAGCATCACCACCCCCGCCAGGCTCCCTCTGCCTGAAACAGGACTCACCTAGTGGTGCCTGCAGTTGGCACTGGCTGGGAGCTGGAGCTTGCCCAGGAGATCTAGGTAGCAGGCGGGGCGACCCAGGGGAGCAGGGTCTCACCACTGCTGATCAGACTGGGTTTTTGCAGAGCAGAGGGAGCCTGGTGCTCCCCCCTTACCCACCTCTAACCCTAGCTGGAGCAGTGGAGCAGCTCCCTGAGGCTGCTGGAGGAGGAGCCCCACCCTCCACCGAAGTCTGACTCAGGCCTGGGTCAGCCTTTGCTGCAGCAAGCCCAGGGGGGCTACAAAAGTTGAACAGCTAATAGGTGATTAATGCAGCCATCTACCAGCTGATCGGTGGGGGTGGGGCTACTTATCCCTGGCTGGGGCTGCAGCTCTATTGCTGGTGGGTGTTAAGCACCCGCTAATTTTTTTCACTGAGTTCTCCAGCTCTGGAGCACCCATGCAGTTGGCACCTATGGAAATAAGGCCCAACATTATGACAGTGGGGGGTGATTAACCACTAGAACAACCGGCCAATGGAAGCATTTGATTACCCAGATTCTGATTCCTCCAGATCCAACCTGGAAGCCCTGCTGGAAGGTGCTTTCGCCAAATATAAGTCATTGGGTCAATATAGGGGTAACTGGGAGAAATTCTCTGACCTGTGCTATACAGGGGGTCAAAGTCAATGTTCTAATGTTCCCCTCTGGCCTTCAAATCTCTGGACCTATGAAGCTGCTGCCAGGCAGCACTAGGTATGACGGCTTGAGTGTGTGCCAGGCGCTGGGAACAGGCCTGCTCAGTGCATGGCACAGGCCCACATTGCAGAGACTGGGGTGTGGAGCTGAGAACAGAGAGAACTGTCATTGTAGGCTGTGTTCAGGATGGGATTGGAAGGGACAACAGGTGTCTGGAGTTGCCCGTGTCTGGGGTCTTGGACAGACAGCAGAGGGGAAGCTGTGTGTGGTGTACATTGCCCTGGTACAGTTTCCAGTAGCAGGGAAGGGAGAGAGATGAGGAGCCAGAGAGGGTTTCTGGAGGCAGGTTGGGTGGGGACTGTGAACCTGGGACAACAGGGGGTGTTTTCATCAGAAGGATGTGAGTTGTGTCAGGTCCTTCCAGAAAGATCCAGACTGCTGACCCCAGCTTTGTGACCTGGGATCTTTCTGTGTGGGACACAATTCCTCATTTCTCAGTCTGGTCATCTAGACATCTGAATTCCCATCACAATTAAAAACAGACTGTGTCTCCTGTTCATAGAATCATAGAAGATTGGGGTTGGAAGAGACCTCAGTAGGTCATCTAGTCCAACCCCCTGCTCAAAGCAGGACCAACACCAACTAAATCATCGGAGCCAGGGCTTTGTCAAGCTGGGCCTTAAAAACTTCTAAGGATGGAGATTCCACCACGTCCCTAGGTAACCCATTCCAGTGCTTCACCAACTTCCTAGTGAAATAGTGTTTCCTAATATCCAACCTAGACAGGCAGGAGTATAAAAAATATTGCTCGAGCATGCAGGGATGTAATCAGAAAGGCCAAAACACAACTGGAGTTGCAGCTATCATGAGATGTGAAGGGTAACAAGAAGGATTTCTACAGGTATATTAGCAACATGAAAAAGGTCAGGGAAAGTGTGGGACCCTTAATGAATGGTGGAGGCAACCTAGTGACAGATGATGTGGAAAAAGCTGAAGAACTCAATGTTTTTTTTGACTTGGTCTTAGCAGACAAGGTCAGCTCCCAGACAGCTATCCTGGGCAAAACAGTATGAGGAGGAGGTGAGCAGCCTTCAGTGGTGAAAGAACAGGTTAAGGACTATTTAGTCGATTTAGTTGGTGTTGGTCCTGCTTTGAGCAGGGGGTTGGACTAGATGACCTCCTGAGGTCTCTTCTAACCCTAATCGTCTCTGATTCTATGATTGTTTTTCTATTTTTTCCAGTCATCCTCCACCCCTTTCTAGTCAATGTCATTTTACTGGTGCCAGGGGCAGTGTCTTCATGTGACCAGACCAGGCTCCACACTGAGATTTCTGGGATTACACTCGGCTGTTTGCAGACTATGAATAGTGTCATGATACAAATCACTCACCTATATTACCATCATAACTGGAACTGGTATCACAGATCCTAGTGAGTGCTCCTTCCTGGCTACCCGCTAAGGCTGCTGTCAGGGCCGGCTCCAGGTTTTTTGCTGCCCCAAGCAAAAAAAAAAACAAAACAACCGGAGAGCCACCGCCGAAGCAAAAAAAAAAAAAAAAAATCTACACAAAACCCCCCGGAATGCCGCCCCTTGAAAAGTGCCGCCCCAAGCACATGCTTGGAATGCTGGTGCCTAGAGCCGGCCCTGGCTCTGTATTCCCAGGGGTGTTTCAAGCTCATGGAGCATGAGCAGAGTCCAATCACACCCCCAGTTTTGGGGTCCTTGGCGCAGTCTCTTGCCACTTAGGACTTGGTCAGATAAAAGAAAGACTTTGAAGCTTCTCCATTCTGATTCTCCTTCCATATGTTTGTGTCCTTCCAGCATCCAGCGAGTCTCCTTTTGAGCCTCCAAGGAGAGGCATGTGTGTAGTAAAGGTTGGCTTTTCAGCCTGGATTATCACACACACATCGCCAGAGGAGCAGAGGGGAGTGAAAAAGTCAACAGACAGATTGGAAACATTGTTTGTTGATGTTTTTTAACTCTCATGGTTTGTGGGGCCAATCTGATGGTTTTTTAGGATCTGACTCATGATTTTTGATCTCTGAGGCTGACAGTCCTGCCCCAGTGTGTCAGAAGTGAGTGAAATCTGCTCTCCAAAGCAGGAGTAAAGGAAGAAAATGGCCAGAGTGGTGAGTGAGTGGGGACAGTGGCGACTCAGGGTGGAGAGCTGTGGGAGCTGCAGCAGGAGGAGGCAGAGTCGTGTCTCAGCGCAGCACTGCAGTCCCTAGTGCAAACGGCTCTGCGACAGAAATGTGATTGTGGCAAATCAGGCAGCTGGTCTTGCTGGAAGCAGAGATTTGAGCAATTCCAGACGACTGCTGGTTTAATAGAGGAAGCCCAAGAATACCAGGTAAATGCCTGGCCATTTGCCATGGGTGATGCTGCTGATGACATCCTGTGTGCCAGACTCCTCACTCTGAGGAGAGGAAAGACTACGCCAAAGGGAAAGAGGTGTTTAAGGCCCATTTCCTGGGCACATAGAATGTTATCTAGGAAAAGGCCAGTTTGAATAGCAGGTGCCAGGAACCAGAGGAAACAGCTGAGATTTTCATTACTGCAGTTCATAGTCTGGCTGAACGTTGGAAATATGGAACATTTAAAGATGAACTAATAGGAGATGGGCTAGTTATAGGGTGACCAGACGTCCCGATTTTATCGGGACCGTCCCGATATTTCCTTGTTTGTCCCGCGTCCCGACCGACATGCGGTCGGGACAACCGGACAAACAAGGAAATGCGCCGGAGCCTGGAGCCCGGAAGTGCTCGCACCCCCCCCGCCCCGACTCCGCCCCCTCCTCCCCCGATTGGCTCCCTCCCCGAATCCCCGCCTCTTCCCCAGGCTCACCATTCCTCCCCCCTATGCAAGCGCTGGAGGGAGGCCCGGGAGACTCAGGGGAAGCGCGGGACCAGGGTGAGTAAGAGTCCGGCCTGGTCCCGAGCAGGCAGGACTCAGTCGGGTGGTAGGGAGAGGAGGGGGGCGGCCCGCGGGGCCAGGCGGCGGCTGTTGTTCTCCCCCCCTGGGCAGCGGGACTTGGGAGCAGCCGCTGCTGCAGCTCCTACTGCCGCGGGGGAGGAAGCGGCCATGGCGCTCGGCGGCTGCGGCTCTGGCGCCCCCGAACCCCCCGAGCCGGGGCCTGCTGCGGGGACCCAGCAGTGCGCACGCTGGGCCCAGCCCCTGGCCAGTCACGTCTGGGCTGCTGCCCAGCTGGTGCTATCCCGCGGAGGCATCGGCAGCCCAGCCCCGTTCGTTCCCCTGCGGGACCCGAGCGGGACGGGGGGGCTGGGGCCTGCTGCCCCCACTCCGGGGCCGCCGCGCGATAGCACCAGCTGGGCAGCAGCCCAGACGCGACTGGCCAGGGGCTGGGCGCAGCGTGCGCGCTGCTGGGTCCCCGCAGGAGGCCCGGGCTCGGGGGGTTCGGAGGCGCCAGAGCCGCGGAGCGCCATGGCTGCTTCCTCCCCCGCGGCAGTGGGAGCTGCAGCAGCGGCTGCTCCCGAGTCCCGCTGGCCGGGGGTGAGAACAGCCACCGCCTGGCCCCGCGGGCCGCCCCCCTCCTCGCCCTACCACCCAACTGAGTCCTGCCTGCTCGGGGCCAGGCCGGACTCTCACTACCCCGGCCCCGCGCTTCCCCTGAGTCTCCCGGGCCTCCCTCCAGCGCTTGCGGAGGAAGGGTTTTTTTTTTTTTTGGCCCCGCCCCCCACCACGCCCCCCCCACGTCACACACACCCCCGCGTCCCGATATTTGTCTTTGGTGATCTGGTCACCCTAGCTAGTTATAAGAGACACTGACTGATCAACACAGCTTCAGTTAGACCCAGACTGCACACCAGCAAGTGTGATAGCAAAAGTGAGAATGGTGATGTAAGCAGAGTCTGAATGAATGAGCTCTTCTCTGATTTCTAGTGATGAGCTGGAACAGGAGTAGTCAATTATTTTTTGTCAAGGGCCAAATTTCTTGGTCAAGGTATAGTCAAGGTCCAGACTCCGGAGAAAATAATAAAGACATTATAACAACAATGATAATTATAAGATTTTGGGTCTGTTCAAAAACATCTGGTGGTCCGGATTTGGCCCGCCATCATCTGCCCATTGACTGCTCCTGGGGGGAAAAGACTTCAGGAGCAGATTGTATTTGCACAGACACACCTACACTGCCTAGGCATGCAGCAGAGGGAGCTGCTCTGCCAAAATGATCAGTTTTGGCTGGTTTTGGGTTACAAATCACTCTAGTATTTGAGTGGAAGGGCAATGAAATGTTGTTATCCTGAGTGTGTGAGCAAAGGGCATCAGAACTGTGATTTGCAGGCCCCTGACTGAGTGGGTCACGCAGGGATTCTCACTTGCTAAGCAGGGGGTAGAGTTGCCAAATCCCAGTGAAAGAGAGACAAGGGTGGAGGCGGGAATTCTTTTCTGGTGGTGTGGGCTCTGGCTAAGAGTGGTCTCTCCCTTGTTTAAAGACAGAGCTGGTTAGTCTCAGTGGTGAGCCCTTGTTTTGTTCCGTGGTCACTACCCCTGCAATCACTGCTAACCAGCTGTAGGTGCTGAGCCTTAGACCTGGTGTGGGGCCATGTTACAGTGAAAGGGACTGTCCAGCCTGCACCAGCAGGGAGGTTCCCCACTACTGGCTGAAATCCCTGAGAGCTGGGTAAGTGACAGAACCTCCGAATGTGGCAGCGGAGAAAGTGGTGGCAGCAGCGGGCCATGACAAAAATGGGTGGAGCAGCAGAGTGAACAACAGCAGTGGTGGGTGACAGCAGCGAGTGAATGCTAGCAACTGTGAGCCAATTGCAGAGGCAGCAGCTGAAGCATTGCTCAATGCCTCCCCCCACACACATGGTGGGAGGTTGTAACGGGGTCCCTGAGGTGTAACGTGGACTGTGGGACTGCTGAGCCCTCCAACCCCACCTGCCTGGGCCGTCCCTCACACTGCGGTGCTAATGTCAAGCTACAAGCCTCGGACAGGCCCTGCATTCACACAGCCATCCACAGGCAGGGACACACCTGTTACCCGAAATTGGGTCAGCTAGTGAGCTTAGGGAGGACTAATGACCCACCAGAGTTTGGCAGAAAGCAGTACGTTTATTATATTGATAGCTAAGCTCAAAATAGAGGGTGGTGTCACATTCACACTTGCATACTCATGCTCCCAGGACAGACATGGCACTGGAGATGTCAGGATCCTTCAACGTAAGTGTCCCACAGCATAGCGATGGATTGTGCGATGAAGGTAAGTCTTCCCGAGGCATGATGGAATGCAATGCGGTGAACCACTGGCCAGGCGGTCCGGGCGAAGGGCCTTCACGGGAGGTACAAGCTTGTGAGTGCACTGCTGAGCACATGGCCCCTTCCCCTTTTAAGGACCTGCTCCTCATGGCCTGTGACTAGAGATGACTTGGCTGCATCTGGTTGGTCACACTCCACCTCAGCCAGTGTCCATGCAGTGTCCATGCATTGGGTGTGTGAACGCTGCCTAATTAGAGTCCCAGACACCTTGTGGAGCTTGGGGGCGGAGGCTCGACTGATTAGGGGGCCTATAAAAGCGGCCGCCCAGCCAGGCAGTGGCACAGCTGTGAGCAGCGGCACAGGAGGCTGCTAACAGGGGAGTTTGAGTGGGAGTCTCATTGGAGGAGAAGGTATCTGTACTTGTGTCTGTCTTTGTAGTGCTTGTGTGTGTAGAGGCCTGTAGGGGCACTGTGCTGGGAGGGCAGCCGAGCCCTGAGTAGGGGGCGGAGCTTGGCTGATTAGGGGGCCTATAAAAGCAGCCGCCCAGCCAGGCAGTGGCACAGGAGGCAGTGAACAGGGCTGCTAACTGGGGAGTTTGAGTGGGAGTTTGCAGGGGGAGGTGGAAGGGGAGGCAGGAGGGCGCGGTGTCCCGTGTGCTCTGTTTCCCCAGGTGCACTGGGCAGAGACTACAGCGGCCATGAGCCAAGCAGCAGGGGACACAATGCAGATGATTGCATGTGGAAGCTGCGGTATGTACATGGTACTAGAAGGGGGAAGCCTAAACAGAGGTATGTCTGTATGAAGTGCCGTCTAATAGAGCTGCTGGAAGAAAAGATCCGAGGGTTGGAGATGCAGGTAGATACCCGGGTAGAGTTTAGAAGGGGGTTCGAGCAGCTGATGGAGGAAAGGCAAGGAGGGGCTGAAGGGGAATGCTCAGGGGTTCAGGTGGAAGCAGGGGCTAAGGTCTGTGAGGGGGGAATATCTGAGGGAGAACAAGGGCAGTGGAAGCATGTGACCATGAGAAGCAGGCCAAGGAAAAGGAGGGCTAGTGAAGGGGAAATAGAACTCAGGAACAGGTTTGGGTGTTTGGATAGCGAGGAGGGGGGGCAGCAGGTGGTAACTGAAGGTGGGAGGGTGAGGAAGAAGAGAAGAGCAGCTAGCCCAATAGAGAGAGGGGAGGAGTTGATGGAGACAGCACCAAATCTGGGCCCCGGGAGGATACAGGATGGCACAAGGGGGAGTATAAAGGAAAATAGGAACGGACACGGATTACGACTAGAGGGAACAGAGGATAGATTAGTAGATCGCACTGTCGCCAGGCAAAGGCAGGTTTACGTGATTGGGGACTCCTTACTGAGGAGGTTAGAAAGGCCTGTGACCAGGGCGGACCCAGAGAACAGAAGGGTGTGCTGTCTACCGGGTGCTAAGATACGGGATGTGGACCTGCGGTTGAAAAGGATCCTAAAAGGAGCAGGTAAGAACCCCTTGATAATCCTTCACGTAGGAACAAATGACACAGCTAGGTTCTCGTTAGAGAGAATCAAGGGAGATTATGCCAGACTGGGGAAGACGCTCAAGGAAATCGAGGCTCAGATCATCTTCAGTGGGATTCTGCCTGTTCCTAGAGAAGGGCAGCAAAGGGCTGACAGGATTGTGAGGATAAATAGCTGGCTAAGGGAGTAGTGCTATAAGGAGGGCTTTGGGATGTATGGTCACTGGGAGGCTTTCGGGGACAGACAACTGTTCTCACGGGATGGACTTCACCTGAGTAGGGAAGGAAATAGACTTCTGGGAGGCACGCTGGCTCATCTCATCAAAAGAGCTTTAAACTAGGAATCTGGGGGAGACGGTTGGGAGATGTCCAGTTAATCTCCACGCCAGATTCCAACATTGAAAAGGAGGGTGATGAGATAAGAACAGATATGTCCAAACCCTTCCCCCCGGCTATAAGAAGGAGAGGGGGGATGAACAGCAAGGGGTCCGTACCAAATTGCATAACTGATGGGAGACAGGCTAAACGGCATACATTAAGATGTTTATACACCAATGTGAGAAGCCTAGGTAACAAAATGGAGGAATTGGAGCTCCTGGTCCGAGAAATGAAACCGGATATCGTAGGAATAACCGAAACCTGGTGGAACAGTAGTCATGACTGGAGTACAGATATGGAAGGGTATGTGCTGTTTAGGAACGATAGGAACAAAGGTAAAGGTGTGGGGGGGTAGCATTGTATGAGGTAAACTGTAAAGAAATAATAACTGATGGAATGGATAAGACGGAGTCTGTCTGGGCAATACTCACACTGGGTAAAAGAACTACTAGAGCCTCCCCGGGATAGTGCTTGGGGTGTGCTATAGACCGCCGGGACTACCCTGGATATGGACAGAGAACTATTTAATGTTTTTAGGGAAGTAAATACTAATAGGAACTGTGTAATCATGGGAGACTTTAACTTCCCGGATATAGATTGGGGGACAAATGCTAGCAACAATAATAGGGCTCAGATGTTGCTAGACGTGCTAGCTGATGAATTCCTTCATCAAGTAGTAGCTGACCCGACGAGGGGGGAGGCCATTTTAGATTTGGTTTTGGTGAGTAGTGAGGACCTCGTTGAGGAAATGGTTGTGGGGACAACCTTGGCTTGAGTGATCATGAGCTAATTCGATTTAAACTAAATGGAAAGATTAACAGAATTATATCAGAGACTAGGGTTTACAATTTCAAAAAGGCTAATTTTAATAAATTAAGGGGACTGGTAAGGGAAGTGGATTGGGCTAACATATTTATGGATCTAAAGGCGGATGGCGCCTGGGATTATTTTAAGTTGAAGTTGCAGGAGCTGTCGGAGGCCTGTATCCCGAGAAAGGGAAAACGGTTAGTAGGAAAGAGATTTAGACCAAACTCGGGGGTGGTACCGTTGGACTGGAGAATAGCTAATGTGGTTCCTATTTTCAAGAAAGGGAAAAAAAGTGACCTGGGTAACTACAGGCCTGTTAGTTTAACATCTGTAGTATGTAAGGTCCTGGAAAAAATTTTGAAGGAGAAAGTAGTTAAGGACCTTGAGGTCAATGGCAATTGCGACAAATTACAACATGGTTTTACGAAAGGCAGATCGTGCCAAACCAGCCTGATCTCCTTCTTTGAGAAAGTAACAGACTTTTTAGATAAGGAAAATGCAGTGGACCTAATATACCTCGATTTCAGTAAAGCGTTTGATACGGTACCGCACGAGGAATTATTGGTTAAATTGGAAAAGATGGAGATCGATATGAAAATCCAGAGGTGGATAAGGAACTGGTTAAAGGGGAGACTGCAGTGGGTCATACTGAAAGGTGAACTGTCAGGTTGGAGGGAGGTCACCAGTGGAGTTCCTCAAGGTTCGGTTTTGGGTCCCATTTTATTTAATCTATTTATTACTGACCTCGGAACCAAATGTAGGAGTGGGCTGATAAAGTTTGCGGATGACACAAAGTTGGGAGGTATTGCCAATTCGGAGAAGGATTGGGATATTCTGCAGGGAGACTTGGATGACCTTGTAAATTGGAGTAATAGAAATAGGATGAAATTTAATAGTGAAAAGTGTAAGGTGATGCATTTAGGGATGACTAACAAGAATTTTAGTTATAAGCTGGGGACGCATCGGTTGGAAGTAACGGAGGAGGAGAAAGACCTCGGAGTCCTGGTTGACCGCAGGATGACTATGAGTCGGCAATGTGACGTGGCCGTGAAAAAAGCTAATGCAGTCTTGAGATGCATTAGGCGAGGTATATCTGGTAGGGATAAGGAGGTGCTGCTTCCGTTATACAAGGCACTGGTGAGACCTCATTTGGAGTACTGTGTGCAAGTTCTTGTCTCCCATGTTTAAAAGGGAACTCAAACTGGAATGGGTACAGAGAAGGGCCACTAGGATGATCAGAGGAATGGAAACCTGTCGTATGAAAGGAGACTCGAGGAGCTCGGTTTGTTTACCCTAACCAAAAGAAGGCTGAGGGGGGATATGATTGCTCTCTTTAAATATATCAGAGGGATAAATTCCAGGGAGGGAGAGGAATTATTTCAGCTCAGTACTAATGTGGACACGAGAAGGAATGGATATAAACTGGTGGTGGGGAAGTTTAGGCTTGAAATTAGACAAAGGTTTCTAACCATCAGAGGGGTGAAATTTTGGAACAGCCTTCCGAGGGAAACAGTGGGGGAGAAAGACCTCTTTGGCTTTAAGATTAAGCTTGATAAGTTTATGGAGGGGATGGTTTGATGGGATAACATGATTTTAGTCAATTAATCAACAGCGTGCCATCACTGGTAAATAGTATCAATGGTCAATGAGGGTCTGGCTAGAGAATCTTGCCTGCATGCTTGGGGTTCTACTGATTGCCATATTTGGGGTCGGGAAGGAATTTTCCTCCAGGGTAGATTGGCAGAGGCCCTGGAGGTTTTTCGCCTTCCTCCGCAGCATGGGGCGGGGGTCGCTAGCTGGAGGATTCTCTGCGACTTGAAGTCCTTAAATCACAGGATTCGGGGACTTCAACAGCTGAGTCAAGGGAAAGGGGGTGGGTCAGCTTTTGTGGCCTGCATCATGCGGGAGGTCAGACTAGATGATCATACTGGTCCCTTCTGACCTTAAAGTCTATGAGTCTACCTGGGAGCTCTCCTGATCTTCCAGCTGTTCAACCAATCCATTCATCCCACAAGCATTCCAGGAGGGAGGGGTGGGGGAAAGTGTAACAGACCTTTTGAGCATACAGGTTATACATAGCATACAGATCACTGCTGCTCCTACAACAACACCCAACTGCATTACATGAATACTCTCCCAGCCACTCATGAGCCATAGTAGGGAGGCTCCAGTCAATTCCCCCCAGCTCCCCAGCCTTGCACCCCAGGATTGTACCATTGTGCACTTGTCAGCAGCCTAGCCAGTGTAAGCTCATTACCTAGTTCACCACACCCTCAGTGTGGAATGGACACACATCAGCCTTTGTAGTCTGAGCTGCAATTCCCCAAGCACTTCAAACAAAACACACTGTTTGAGGTAACATATCAAACAGGTTTATTAACTACAGAACAGTTGATTTAAGTGATTATAAGTAGCAGATGCAGAGGTCTTAATTCTAACTTAAAGAGGCTAAGCAAGATTTGAATCAAGCAGTGTCTCACCCTAAGAGCTGGTACAAGCAGCTTCCAGTTCTCCAATACACAGACTGAACCCCTTTCCAGCTTGGGACCAAACTCCCTCCTTCAAAGTCTTCGGCTACACTACGGACCTTACAGCGGCACAGCTGTACCGCTACAGATGTGCCGCTGTAAGGTCTCCCATGTAGCCACGCTTTGCCGATAGGAGAGAGTTCTCCTGCTGGCATGATTAAACCACCCCCAATGAGCGGCGTTAGCTATTTCTGCAGGAGAGCCTCTACTGCCAACATAGCGCTGTCCATATCAGCACTTCTGTCTGTGACAGTTGTCTGTCAGGGCTTTCTTTTTTCGCACCCCTGACCGACAGAAATTTTACCAACAGAAGTGGTGTTGACAAAGCCTTTGTCTTTCAGACAATCTTCCAGGTGTTGAGCTGAGCGGGGAGAGAGGCCAAGTAATGATGTCACTCTTCCTCTTTTATACTTTTTTCCGGCTGCTCGAAAGATTCTTGCTGTGACGTGGGTTAGCGTATCCCCATGGCATACGTGCCTTCTCCAAAAAGTCTCTGGGATAGTGGATTGAGTGTTGATGAGCCCTTAACTCCTGTCTGGCCACTGATGGCTGCTCCTTTGTCCCTACTGAAAGGCTGGCTTTGGGCATCTCCCAACCCCATGACATATTTCAGTAACACAAAAGGCAATACCTCATAACTTCACACACAATGATAGCAGAGACAATCCAACAGGATATTACGGTTCAACAGATCATAAAGTAATCGTTCTAGATTACTACATTTTTAATTGACTGAAACAAAGACATTATTTTAAATTAATCAGTCACAGAGGTTTAGTATGTTCATAACAATGTTCATTGCTTTTAGAAAAAGGGAACACTAATTTATTTTGTGTTATCTCCATAACCAGACATGTTTATGAAATTTCACCAACTTTATGTTTCCAAAGATTTTAGGCATAACAAAGGATTTTAAATCTTACTAAGGTACTGATTGTGCTGGAGGGTTCTCTTAAAACTAGTTCATCAAATAGTTCAGAGGTAAAGAAAGGGAAACTTGTTTGTCCAGCTATCTGGAAGGAAAGCGTTGTCCCTTTAAGGGCTAGCCTCTCTTCAACAGGGGGGTGAAGGGAGAAAGGGATGGACAGAAAGGACAGGGAGACTTTGGAAGCAAGTTTTTTGTACTATAGTAACTAAAATTAAAATATGTATTTTAGATAAGAGTGGTCTTTTGAAGGATTTATTTTAAAAACTATATGTCTGAAGAGCCAAGCATGTGAGGCTAAAGGTGAATACTCAGATCGTGGATCTAAAACTCTATGCAAGGATTTTTTAGAGATGTGATTTCATAATCTTCAGCAATCTTCTAATGAAATAGTTTAAAATTTGCTTTAAAAATAAGGTCCCGTAGACTAACATATTCTGAGTAAATATTACAGTAATGCACAACTGTTTTTGTCAGTAAATTCAGAAACTGAGACCTGGTCCACACTAACCCCCCCACTTCGGACTAAGGTACGCTAATAACGTAGCTGAATTCGAAGTACCTTAGTCCGAACTTACCGCGGGTCCAGTCGCGGCAGGCAGGCTCCCCTGTCGATGCCACGTACTCCTCTCGCCGAGCTGGAGTACCGGCGTCGACGGCAAGCACTTCCGGGATCGATCCCAGAAGATCGATCGCTTACATCCGGACCAGGAAGTAAGTATAGACGTACCCTGACAGCATATACCTAGGGGTTGGCAAATGCCTGTTAAATGGCTTCATTACCACTCGAATGGCTCTTTAACAGTTTCAATGTTGTGCTAATAGGATTGGCAGGCTGGAGGCTTTTTCACTTTTAAGTTACTAGATCCCTTCCGGAGTAAGAGACACCAGGCTGCAGCAGCCAGCTGTGGGAGCCTGCAGGAAGGGTCAGAACAGGGATAGGAAGGTGGGGGGTGGACACTAAGACCCAGGAGGTGCCCCGAATTTTCCGGTGCCCTACACAGCTGTGTATGCTGAGTATGCCTAAGGATGGCCCTGGGTGAATGTCACCCCCGTCCCTCCATCTCAGGGACACAGTCTGAGCTGGGAGTTCATCTGAAAGAAAGGACGGATTCTCTCCCCAGCGAAGGAGGCCTCAGTGAAAGTGAAGATCGGGGCCTCATTATCAGCACTGAAAAATGCCACCTGCCCCTGTTCATAGTCCAGACAGACCCGAACCTGCCGGTGCCAGCTGCTCTGGGGCAGGGTGCTCTGAGGGGCAGGTTGAACCTTAGACACCCATCCCCACCAATTCATGGCTCAGATCCCCTCCTCAGGGGAAATGCCGATCCAGCCTTTCCTCCACACAGACTCCCTGGCCACCCCGATGGCCCAGAATTCCTCATCCCCCACCTCCACCTCCCAGTACCAACTCCCCGTGGTGAACCCTGGAGAGCCCAGCACACAGTGCCAACGATCAAATCGCTCAGGATTGTTGGGCAGGTCCTGCCGTGTGTCTTCCCATCTCACACCCCGCCGATCCTCAGACAGGATGAGTTCAGGATGAGCTGTGTCTGGATCCAGAGTCACATGCACTGTGGGGAATTCAAGGGAATGGGTTAAAAAACCTCGGGACAGGAAGGGGGACAGCAGCTGAAGGGGGGGGTAGGGAGTGGGGGGAAGGGGAAGGACTGCAGTAGAGGACAGTAGGAGCTGAAATAGGGGGCAGAGAATGGGGAGGGGATAGGTAATTTTAAGTTGAAAAGATCGTAAATGTGTTATAAGACTGAAAACTATTATAACTGTACTTGTCATGAACCCCCCTTTCAGTGACAGGTGGGTCCCCCTTGCCGTCCCTTCATTCCCCATATTCGTCTTCTCACCAAGGGGTGAAGGCAGAAACCCCCCCTCCCTTCAACCCCCGTTGTGATAACTGTCCCTACAGGCTGACCCTGACTGTGAGCGCCGCTGGCAGACGTGAGTGAGAGCTCATCAAAAGTCACAGTAACCCATGGTAATAAATGTTGAAAGTAGGGTGACCAGAGAGCAAATGTGAAAAACGGGACCAGGGGTGGGGGGTAATAGGAGCCTATATAAGAAAATGTCCCAAAAATCAGGACTGTCCCTATAAAATCGGGACATCTGGTCACCCTAGTTGAGAGGAAAGGGGTTGAAAGGGGAGTGAAACAGACTGAAATAGCTCAGACAGAGACCTCCTGCTATAACTCAAGGATTGAGTTAAGCTCATGCCTGGTGAACAAGCGACGTGTGGGACTGGTACTAAGGAGACCAAAATTGGTGTGTCAGAAACTGGGTGTAATTGGTGGACAATATAATGAGTGAACAGAGCTATTCCACCTCTCCCTTCCCTTTGGGGTTCTTGAAAGAAAAGCCTGTGGCAGGAGAGTCTGAGACTCACTGCTGATGGGGGGAGGGGTGACTGAACGGAGTGAGCTGCATCATCATGGCTGCCACCCCCACTGTCCCCTGGAACCCCGGGATCCCCCATGACACCGTTGGATCTTTGTCATCCTGAGCCTGAAAGGCACCTGACCAGACCAGGCCAGAATGTGGGACCCAGATGACATCACTACCTCCATTGGGTCTGGCTAAAACCCACCACCACCTGGGATGTGAGACTTTGCCCCTCACTTCCTGTGTCCTCTTCCTCCCTCACGTCTTCTCTTTCCTATAGCCAGGGCTGCCTGGGGGGGCAAGTGGGGCAATTTGCCCCAGGCCCCGCAGGGGCCCCCACGAGAACGTCATAGGCTCCCCACCGCCTCTGCCTTCCCCCATCCCCCAGCGCCACGGCGGAGCAGCCCTGGACAGCGCTGCAGCGGCATGGCTCGGGCGGGGCCTGAGCTCCTCCCGCTCAGAGCCGCGAGGTAAGGGGCGGGATTGCGAGTTGCGGCCGAGCGGCGGGAACTCAGGCCCTGCTGGAGCCACGCCGCTGCAGCACTGTCCAGGGCTGGGCTGTGTTTCTCCAGCAAGGGTCACACTCCACTTCTGAGCATCTCTCATTGCCTAGTTTGTGTGAATCACATTCATAGGCCTCACGTCTCCCCACACATGGTATCAGGGGCCTAGGTGCCTGACTGAGGCTTTGTAGATGCCACGGGGGGGGAGGGGAGGGGCTAGCTGAAAGTTAGGCATAGTGCCCAAGTTCCTTTGTGGATCTGGGCCTGAGTGCAGAAGGCTCTGGGTGTGTTATATTTCACCCAAACCCACAGGGCTGCACTAATGATAATTCTTTAAACTTATCCCAGACCTTTTTCCCACCATCCTGTTTGTTTCCTACAGCAGTCTGAGGTGCACTCAGAGTTTGCTTCTGAGCTTCAAAGTGAACTTAGTGCCAGAGATAAAAGGAGGATTCAAACTCCTTTGAAATCCCTGGGTATAATAATAAATAATCTCAGAACAACAGTTTCTTCCACCAACAAAGCAGATCTCTGGAAGGGCAATGTCTAGAGAAAGGTTTCTCTCCCTAGCTGATTTAGCCAATATTCTGCAAATCAGTCAGATACACCTCTACCTCGATATAATGCTGTCCTCGGGAGCGAAAAAAATCTTACCGCGTTATAGGTGAAACCGCGTTATATCGAACTTGCTTTGATCTGCCGGAGTGTGCAGCCCCCTTTCCCCCCGGAGCACAAGGGGGAATGATGTTAGCTAAGGTGATGGAAGCACTCTTCCACTGGCCTGGAAGACTTTCATACCCCTGACCAATGTAGCTACACTGATAGAATTTTCATGTGTAGACCAAGCCTTAGCTAGACTCTTATTTTAAGCTCTTAAGTGGTGCTATATATATAGCTATACTTTTTCCAGTTCATTGTAGAAAAAGTGGAACTATGCTTTTCATTCATCTCTTCAATCTCTCACACATTTAAAAAACATAACAATGAATACATTTCAAATATTGCTATATTTGAAAACAAAACAGCTTGTGGAGGTGTCAGCAAGAAGAGGTGTCAGCAAACATTTCTAACAAGACCTTTTAACTTATTTATTTCTAGTTTTTTAATCAGATTCTTAAATGTGTAGAAATAAAATGTTAAGGTTCCACATTAAAAACAATTTTCAAAAGATCATACAACTCCCATCCCTTAGTGGGAGGTGTTTCTCTGTACTCCAGGTAGAAGGAAGAGGGAAAATGGAACTTACCAGATTTAGCAAGAATTTCCTCTAAAAGACAAATAAAGAAAAATAAATAATGTATGAAAATGATGATAGTTGTTAAGATGTTTCATAATAGAGGTATTTTTTCTCCCCTGTCCTTTTTTGTATTTTTGCAAAGTCAAATGGTCAAATATGGATCAGTAATAGAAACCTGTGTTCCCAGGAGCCACATCATATGTCAGGGCAATCCAAGGAACCACGCTGATTTTAGAGCAGTTAGGAAAGACCAGCTTCAAACACAGGCCTGATCTAAACCTTAACTCTGGCAGGGCTGTCACCTTTATATGTTTAATACTTCATATACCTTAGAGAATATTTATGAAAATACTTATGTACCTTAATATTTAATACTCATTGGCCCAGAAAGCAAGTGTAGGCTCTGTAGGGTAGGGATTAGGATGGTCACTGGGGAGGGGTGAGCTCCTGGGTTTCAGTCTCTGTGCCTAAGACTATTTAATGATTTATACCACCTAGAACAGCTTCGACAGAGAGATTGAGAGAGACCCACTTAGAATAGCCAGCAGCCCTGCAGTTAGGGCACTCGCCTAGGAAAGGGGAGAGCAGGGATTCAAAGCTGGGCCGCCGCAGTTCGTCTGAGTGACTTAATAACTGGGCTATCGGTGATCAGAGGGACATCATCTCTGCAGTGCTGTACATGTAGACAAGCCATGACGCATCATTCGAAAAACTAAGGAGGTGCTCCTTAGTTTTTAGAATGACGCGTCATGGCTTGTCTACATGTACAGCACTGCAGAGATGAAGAAGCTCTCTCGTCAACAAAGCGCTGTCTACACCAGGGTTAGGTCGGTATAATTTTTCACATCCCTTAGTGACGTAGTTATACCGAGATGTTTGTGGTGTAGATCTGGCCTAAGGCACCTTGTGAAACCTAACAACATAGGACTGGAAGGAACCACCTGAATCATTGAGCCAGTCCCCTGCTATCACTGACCACCTCTTTAAATCTAGCCCTTCATTTCCAAACTGACTTAGCTTTTAATTTAAACAATGTTTTCAAAAGCCCCAAATCACAATGAAATAGTTTTGAAGTTTTTATAACTACCAGACAAACAAAAAAATCAATTATTTCAACAGCTCTTTCTCTGACTCTGTCATTCACCAACCAGTCTGCCTGCACAGACCAGGGAGCAGAGGCCTTAAGTTGGAGAGGTTGTAGCTGATAGACTTTTTGACCTTTGTTACATCTGAATACCTCAGCTCTTTGACTAAGCAATGGCACTGTTATAAAATAACTGTGCTCTCTGATGCTCAACCATTGCTATTCTCCTGAATTTCAAAAGGTGTGAAGTAAACTTTCTTGTCTGAAATTACAGCACGTTGCTTTGAATATACAGCAGGGAAACAGATTTCCTCCATTCGATGGAAAATTTTCTCTCTTCCACTGTCTGACTGAAAACGACAACATGTACTCAGTAAATCCATTGTACCCTGCTTTGCTGCTATTTGAAATGACAGCTGTGTCAGAGATGATGGTGCACACCTTGGGCTGGACTGTACACTGCGCTAACACCTCTGAAATCCAGGAAATACAAAGTTAAGTTACATGCCACCTGTTCAAAGCATCCTTAGTTCTGCCCCTTTTAAGCTGTGTCCCACCATGTCCACAACATACCATTCCCATCAGGCAGAGCAGTTTTCAATCAGTTTTAGCTCAGTGAGAAAAGTTATCTTTTAAACTGCGAGTCTCAATCCTAACTACAGCAGAGTTGCTGCTCCATTATCAGACTTCACTGTTAGCTACATCCATGCAGCCTACCTTGATATACACCTGGACCTTTTCCCTAGTGAAGCCTGCACTTACTCCAGTCCCCTGCTCTCACAGACAGCTCCTGTGGCACTTTGTACCTCAAAGCAGCCCCCTGAAATCCCTATATTCACCCCATCATATAATTATGATATGTTTCCTACAAAGTATCCATTGTAAAGTATCATTTTAAAATTCTTGATCTGTTTAACATTAATATCCTGTTGGATTGTATGTGCTATGATTGTATGTGAAGTTATGAAGTTTTGCTAGGTGTGTGTTACTGAAATATGTTGTGAGGTTGGAAACATCCACAACCAGCCTTTCAGGTGCAACAATGGAGTAGCCAGATGTGCTGATGGGCCATTAAAGGGAATTCACTTTCCCAGCAGCCATCCCAGAAGATTTCTCAGAGAGGTCACGTAGACAATGGAGATTACTTGACCAATGGAGGCAGACCCCCACCTCGCAAGCATAGATCTTTGCAGCAAACTGGAAGAAACTATAAAAGAAGGGATGTGACATCGTGATTGGCTTCACTCCTGCCACAACTCAACACCTGGAAGAAACATCTAGCGGACAAAGACTTTGAACTGTGGAGGGTGGTCCGGTGCTGGAGGAGAGACCCAGCCACTGTATTGAAGATCTGTGACCTGTTTGTACCATCTGTCAGGGTGAGACACTGCTTGATTCAAATCCTGTTTAGTTTATAGAACTCAGATTGCAAATTTACTTTTCTTTCTTAGGTAACCAACTTTGATCTCTATGTCTGCTACTTATAATAACTTAAAATCTATCTTTCTGTAGTTATTAAATCTGTTTTATATTTTACATAAAATAGTTGAAGTGCTTGGAAAATCTCAGCTCAGGATACAAAGGTTAGTGTGTGTCCTCTCCACATTGAGGGAGGGGCAGACTGGGTAATGAACTTACATTGCTCAGGCTTCTGACCAGCGCAAGACACTTCAGCTCTGGGGTCCTAGGCTGGGGAGCTGTGAGGATTGGCTGGAGCCTCTCTGCTGACGATTCATGAGTGGCTGGGAGAAGCATTCATGTAACTCAGCTAGGTGTGTCCCTTCCTGTGGATATCCGTGTAAATGCAGAACCTGCCAGAGGTCTGTAGCTTGCCAACAACCACCCAGTGGTGGGACAGAGGGCTCAGCAGTCCCCCAGTCCAGGTGACATCCTGGGATCCCCATCACAGCCCCTTCATAAAATCCTATTAAAAAACTTAGCAAGTTCCATTTTAACATTAGTTCTGTTTCATAGATTCATAGATTCTAGGACTGGAAGGGACCTCGAGAGGTCATCGAGTCCAGTCCCCTGCCCGCATGGCAGGACCAAATACTGTCTAGACCATCCCTGATAGACATTTATCTAACCTACTCTTAAATGTCTCCAGAGATGGAGATTCCACAACCTCCCTCGGCAATTTATTCCAGTGTTTAACCACCCTGACCGTTAGGAACTTTTTCCTCGTGTCCAACCTAGACCTCCCTTGCTGCAGTTTAAACCCATTGCTTCTTGTTCTATCCTTAGAGGCTAAGGTGAACAAGTTTTCTCCCTCCTCCTTATGACACCCTTTTAAATACCTGAAAATACCTTTAAATACCTGTTGTTTTCTCTCACAACACTTCCTGGCAGTCTGCTCCAGAACCTCACTCCTCTGATGGGTAGAAACCTTTAGTTCCCAGCCTGAATTGAATTCAAGGCCAGATAATCCCCATTTCTTCTTGGTCGATTTGATTGTTAGCTTCAACAGTTCATCTCTCTCCATGTTGTTTACTCCCCTGATGCATTCGCAAAGAGCAATCACATCCCCTCTCAGCCTTCCCTTTGCTACCCAAAACAAGCTCAGTTTTTTTAGTCTCCTCTCTTACGGCAGGCCCTCCATGACCCTGATCATCCTGGGAGCCCATCTCTGAACCTGAAATTCATCCACCTCTGGCTGAGGTTGTGGGACACCCCACAGATGCCAGGACAGGAGAGCAGCCCCTCTTACAAAATATCCAGCTCCTGGGTGCTGATCCTTGGCATTGAGGAGAAGCTACAATTTGCTGCAGAAGTAGAAGAGGAGCCAGGGGAGGGATTTGAGTAGGGAGCGGACGACATGGTTGGAGAACAATTGAGGCAGCTGATTTTGCTGGCACAATGTTCGATCAGGCTCTTCATTTCTCTGGTGGGAGAGAAGAGCTTGAGAAGCAACAAAAGCACCTGGTGCCAGGGCTGAGACCCAACCAGAGTCCCCCTGACCACAGGGGAACCAGCCCCATGTAACCTCCTTGCCCAGCCACATGGCGATGGGGGAAATGACAGCAGGAAAACTTAGAGGTGTTCCAAGCCCCTGCAGCCAGGATTCCTCCAGCAGTAGCCGGCAAAGCAGCAATAGCCTGCTGCCCAGACAGCCTCTGGCCTTTTCAGTTTGCTGGTTTCCTCTTTGCTCTGCTCCGTTCCCTGCCTCCCTCTGCCCTCCATGGTCCTAGGCAGGACCTGAATTGCTAATATATTGAACAATCACATTCTAAAAAACAGTGTTTCAGCCCTTCTTCTTTCATCTTAAAGGAAGAGCAGAAGCTGTGTTTATTTCCCCTTTGCTAGTCTTTTGAATACACCCCACTGGTCCCAGAAATTACCTTTGTCTTTCTTCATTTCAGATCGCAAGGTTGCTAGAAAGAGAAAAAGGCAAATTATGAGCTTTCGTTCTGCCATGGTTATGGTGATATTCCAACGGTTGAACACAATGTGTTGTGCTTGTGAAAGAGAGGGACAGATTTACAGTTAGTGGTTTAAAACACACCTGTCTCAAATGCACCGTGTGATCAAGTGGGGTCAAGTGAAGGCAGGGAGGAGTCGGCTATGTGGGATGAGGATAGAACTTGGGGGCAGAGAGGTGTGATGATCTGGCAGAATTGGGAGGGGAAAGATGAGGAAAGGAAGGAGATGTAGGACTGTTGTTTTTTTGGGGGGATGCACAGGTCAGGAAAGCCTCATCCCTTAGTGGGAGAGGTTTCAGGGGACTCCAGAAACAAGGAATAGGAAAAATTGAACTTACCAAGTTCAGCAAGAATTTCTTCTAAAAGACAAAAAAGAGGAATTAATAATGTGTAATAGCTGTTAAAAATTTTAGTACAGTGGTTCTCTCCCCACCCCTGCTACCTTCATCCATTTTGTTATGTTTGCAAAGTCAAACACAGGCAGTTTTTGTTTGTTTGTTTCCTGTTTTGGGCATGCTCGCTTGTGACGTTTTTTATCACTAGAGTTGGGCAACATTTTTCAGCTGAAATCATCATCATCGGCAGTTCCTTGGTTCGTGGATGATCTCTACCACAGATTTACTTATGGGTCCTGAGATATCTCAGGAGTCCAATCCTGGAACCACAGATCTGCCCGCAGTAGGTACAGACATTTCCTAGCGGGTCAGCTCCCCATTGTGAGAAAGTTCTTTTTCCTTCCTTCAGCTTTGAGGGAAAGGCGCTTCTCCTTGAAGCGGGCCACTACCTGATGGAGGCTGACCACTGAGGTCAGTTGGTGGCTTGCTCCTCCCAGCTTGTGATGTCCACATCAGTTTTCTTGATACATTTTCAGTGTCTATTTGTAGCGTTTCCTCTGACCACCACGGGATCTCTGACCATGGGTGATCTGAGAGTAGATGGCTTGTTTTGGGAGGCGAGAGTATGGCATCCGCACACAATGTTCAGCCCAATGAAGCTGGTTCATGAGAATCATTGCTTAGTGCTGGTGACATTGGCTTCAGTGAGGATGCTGGCGTTAGCGTAGCAATCTTCCCATTTGATGCGAAGGATCTTCCAGAAGCATTGTCGGTGGTACCTCTCCAGACAGTTGGGTTTGCATCCCTAAAGGAGTGTAGGAGTCATATTTGTCTTATGGGTTATGTAAAAGGCCTGAGGCAGGCTGATGGAGCACTTTAGTCTTCCGAATATTGAGTCAGAGTCCTAGGCTTCGATGAGCTTGTGCAAAAAAATCCAGTGTGGACTGAAGGTCAGTCTTAGTGTGCACGAGGATGTCATCAGCATCTGGCCCTGCTGCCTTGCTGTTCTTCATTTGCATGATGGATCATGTTACTTCTTCGAGGGCAGGAGGATCAGCAAGAGATTCTCTTTCATGTCACTGAGGTATAGATTCGATGGTGGCATTAGAGACGGTTGACTCACGATTCAGGAGTGACTCAAAATGCTCCTTCCATCTGGCTTTGATGGCTTCATTGTCCTTAAAATATGTCAACCCGTCTTAGGCTCGGAGTGGTGTAGGACCATGGGATCATGGATTGTAGACTTGTTCATTTAAATTGCACAGATTACAGCTAATAGCCTTTTTGACTATTGGTACATCTGAATCAGGGCCGGCTCCAGGCACCAGCTTCTCAAGCAGGTGCTTGGGGCGGCCGTTCCGGACAGGGGCGGCAGTTCCAGGTATTCGGCGGCAATTCGGTGGAGGGTCCGTCACTCTGCCTGGGAGTGAAGGACCTCCCGCCGAATTGCCGCCGCAGATCGCGATTGCGGCTTTTTTTTTTTTTTTTTTTTTGGTACAAAGGCCCATGGTTCAGAAATCCCTTTCCTAGGCCAGTGTTCTCGACTCGGCTGACACATTGTCCCTGAAAGGGTCAGTTGAGAACTCAGCGTGCGCACAGCAAGCTGGAAATCTGCACAGTGTGTGGAGCGTGTGTATGTGACTTGGAGCTTGGCAGGGCAGCAGCACTGGTTCGTGGGGTTAAGGCAGCTGGGCTGTGCAGGAGCACTCCACAAAGCAGGGTGGCAGACATGGGGTCTGCAGCTGGGAGTGTGTCTGAGAGGCCCAGAAGCACATGGGATCCTGGGGTTAGGCCCACCCACAGCAGACTGGCGTCAGTCCAGAGAGGGGGTGACACAGGGCCTTGAAGTGATTTAATTAGCTAGCAAAACACCCCTACCTTGGACCCATGAGCAGCCTTTGCCATGGGAATCACAGCGTGAGAGCGGTGAGTCGGGGATCCTTTGCAATCTTCACAAAGAGCTTTGGCAATCTCCTTACAGAACCATGTGAGCTCCTTGCCATGTTCCCCACAGACATTCCCTTCCCTCCCCCTTTTTCCTGGTTTTAACCCCAGTTGTTTGATGAACTCTGCTATGCTGTCCAGCTGAGTGTTGGAAAGGTCTTTTCCAGAATGTGCATTTGGATGTTTAAAAGCGCGCTGGCGCAGCTTACTGACTCGCTCAGACCTCAGCGAAAAGAATATCCCCATTGTTATTGCTGCTTGCTGTGCACTCCACAATATCTGTGAGAGTAAGGGGGAGACATTTATGTCGGAGTGAGAGATTGAGGCAAATCGCCTGGCTGCTGATTACGTGCAGCCAGACACCAGGATGGTTAGAAGAGCACAGCAGGGCGCGGTGCGCATCAGAGAAGCTTTGAAAATGAGTTTTGTGACTGGCCAGGCTACGGAGTGAAACTTCTGTTTGTTTCTCCTTGATGAACCGTCCGCCCCCACCCCACCCGGTTCACTCTACTTCCCTGTAAACCAACCACCCCACCCTCCCCTCCCACCCTCGAGCAGCACATGCAGAGGCAATAAAGTCATGGTTACTTCACATTCATGCATTCTTTATGAATTCATCACACAACTAGGGGGATAATTGCCAAGGTAGCCCGGGATGGGTGGGGGAGTAGGGAAGGAAAAGGACACACTACAGTTTAAAACTTTAACTCTTATTGAAGGCCAACCTTCTGATGCTCGGGCAATCATCTGGGGTGGAGTGACCGGGTGGCCGGAGGCCCCCCCCCCACCGTGTTCTTGGGCGTCTGGTTGAGGAGGCTATGGAACTTGGGGAGGTGGGCTGTTGGTTACACAGGGGCTGTAGCGGCGGTCTCTGCTCCTGCTGCCTTTCCTGCAGCTCAACCATACGCTGGAGCACATCAGTTTGATGCTCCAGTAGACGGAGCATTGACTCTTGCCTTCTGTCTGCAAGCTGACGCCACCTATCATCTTCAGCCCGCCACTTGCTCTGTTCATCCCGCGATTCAGCCCGCCAACTCTCCTCTCGTTCATATTGTGCTTTTCTGTAGTCTGACATTGACTGCCTCCATGCGTTCTGCTGTGCTCTGTCAGCGTGGGAGGACATCTGGAGCTCCGAGAACATATCATCCCGAGTCTGCCGTTTTCTCCTTCTAATCTTCACTAGCCTCTGTGAAGGAGAAACATTTGCAGCTGGTGGAGGAGAAGGGAGAGGTGGTTAAAAAAGACACATTTTAGAGAACAATGGGTACACTCTTTCACGTTAAATTTTGCTGTTCACATTACACAGCACATGTACTTTCGTTACAAGGTCACATTTTTCCTCTTATATTGAGGGCCTGCCGGTTTGGTGTGAGAGATCACTCACGCAGTGCCAGGCAACAGATTTCGGCTTGCAGGCAGCCATGGTAAGCCACAGTCTTTTGGCTTTTTTAACCTTCTTAACATGTGGGAATGGTTTCAAACAGTAGCACCCTCCTTTCCCATACCAAGCACCCGTTGGGTTGGCCATTTAAAAGGGGCTGCGGTTTCCGGGTTAACATGCAGCACAAACCCAACTAACACCCCCCCCCAAATCTCTGGGATGATCACTTCACCCCTCCCCCCCACGGCGTGGCTAACAGTGGGGAACATTTCTGTTCAGCAGAGCAGGAACGGGCACCTCTGAATGTCCCCTTAATAAAATCGCCCCATTTCAACCAGGTGACCGTGAATGATATCACTCTCCTGAGGATAACAAAGAGCGATAAGGAATGGATGTTGTCTGCATGCCAGCAAACACCGAGAACATATGCTGCCATGCTTTGTTATGCAATGATTCCAGACTATGTGCTACTGGCCTGGCGTGGTAAAGTGTCCTACCATGGCGGACGGGATAAGGCAGCCCTCCCCAAAAAACCTTTTGCAAAGGCTTTGGGAGTACATGAAGGAGAGCTTTCTGGAGATGTCCCTGGAGGATTTCCGCTCCATCCTCATACACGTTAACAGACTTTTCCAGTAGCTGTACTGGCCGCGATTGCCAGGGCAAATTAATCATTAATCATTAAACACGCTTGCTTTTAAACCATGTGTAATATTTACAAAGGTACACTCACCAGAGGTCCCCTGTGTGCCCTCAGGGTCTGGGACCACGCCTTGGGTGAGTTCGGGGGTTACTGGTTCCAGGTCCAGGGTGATAAACATATCCTGGCTGTTGGGGAAACCGGTTTCTCCGCTTCCTTGCTGCTGTGAGCTATCTACATTATCTTCATCCTCATCTTCCTCATAGCCCGAACCTGCTTACCTGTGTGTTTCTCCATTGAAGGAGTCAAAGCACATGGTTGGGGTAGTGGTGGCTGCACCCCCTAGCATGGCATGCAGCTCTGCGTAGAAGCGGCATGTTTGCGGCTCTGCCCCGGACCTTCTGTTTGCCTCTCTGGCTTTGTGGTAGGCTTGTCTTAGCTCCTTAATTTTCACGCGGCACTGCTGTGCATCCCTGTTATGGCCTCTGTCCTTCATGGCCTTGGAGACCTTTTCTAATATTTTGCCATTTCGTTTACTGCTACGGAGTTCAGCTAGCACTGATTCATCTCCCCATATGGAGAGCAGATCCCGTACCTCCCGTTCGGTCCATGATGGAGCTCTTTTGCGATCCTAGGACTCCATCCATGGTTACCTGTGCTGATGAGCTCTGCATGGTCACCTGTGCTCTCCACACTGGGCAAACAGGAAATGAAATTCAAACATTCGCGGGGCTTTTCCTATCTACCTGGTCAGTGCATCTGAGTTGAGAGTGCTGTCCAGAGCAGTCACAATGAAGCACTGTGGGATAGCTCCTGGAGGCCAATAACGTCGAATTCCGTTCACACTACCCCAATTCCGACCTGCTAAGGCCGATTTTATTGCTAATCCCCTCGTTGGAGGTGGAGTAAAGAAATCGGTTTAAAGGGCCCTTTAAGTCGAAAAAAGGGACTTAGCCGTGTGAACATGTCCAGGCTTAATTCAATTTAATGCTACTAAATTCGACCTAAACTCGTAGTGTAGACCAGGCCTCACTCCTGTTGTGTCTGTTGTGTAGATTGTGAGCTCTCTGGGCCAGGGAGTCTCTTGTTACACATCTGTGACTGGGGTTCCTAGGCACTAACACACCATCACTGATACTGATAACCATTAACAGCGAACAGGGGAATAAACAAATGTGCTGACTATACTGTGGCCTTCATCGCTCCTTCATCACTAACCCACCTCAGAGTAATACAGCACCACCCACCCCTCCTGAACTTCCCAGAGAGGGGCCACCAGTACAGATGTGGACAAGGGAGCGGGGTTGGGCAGAGGGAAGGTATTAGAGGGAATTACTGGAGACAGGCCCATCCAGCTCAGCATATCGGGGGGACCAGTAAAGGGCAGGGAGCCATTAGCTCAGCTGTAAATAGGGCCAGAGATCTCCTGCTGTTACCACTGGGCCTGCTGCCTCTGCCTAATCCTTTCTAGCAAAGTTACACAGACAACACACATGGTGACAGCCCAGCCTGGCACACCCACTCTGGCTGCCACCCCTTCCCCCACACACTCTCGGCCTCGCTCCTATTGAATGTGGCAGTTGCGTTATAGACAAACGTTACAGCTTAGCAATATCGCCTGTGTGCCCAGCACCACGTGTCCCTGCTGGGCTCCCCACTCAGCCCCTCTCCCTTCCCTTCCACTGTTCTCTGCTGCCCTTGGCTTGCCCAGCATCGCCTCGGGTTAGAAGCAAAACGAGGTCTGCATGAAGCATGGTCTGAGTATGCCTCTGCCCCACCCAGAGACCAGGGTGAAGCCCTGCCAGTCAGGTTTACTGGACCCTGCTTTAGCGCAGGGGGCTGGACTTGGTGACTTCTCCAGGGCCTATCCAGCCTGACATTTCTATCCATGAGCTCTGCTCTGTTTGAGACGCTCTGGGACTTGGAGCCTGACCAATTGCAATCAATGGTGAGATTCCCATTGGCTGCTGGGTTTGTCCCTAGGGCACATCTCATCACCCTGTGTATTGCAGTGTGTGTTGTTAGGGTCCTAGAGACCCCTGGGTTATTGTTATGGGGGCCACTGAGCTGAGCTCACAGAGTTCTGTCTCCTCTGTGACATCTCCTCTGGGTTTTGCTATCCTGCCCCTGAAAATGAAATTGTCAGAAAGTAACAACATAGATCAATGTATTTGACAAACGTATTTAGCAACTATTTATGATCAGTTCTTGGGCAGCTGACAAACCAGAATGGAGGTTGAGCTCACTGGACACATCACATGCTGCACATTATTCCCCCAGCTCTGCTTTTCAGCCCTTCTGTCCCTCCCCCACAATCCCCTCTGCCCCCCCCCACACACACATACACTCTCTGGGTCTTGGTCTCCTGACTTGTATTTACCCCTTAGCTCTGCCTGAGGAATTACTAGGGTTACTCCCATGTTATTTCTGTAGCCCCCTCAGTGCCCTGGGCATGTTCTATGGTTCCTGCCCTGGGAGCTTCCAGGCTGGGCTGGGTTTAGGGGCTCACTAATGGGTGTAAGCAGGGAGGAGGAGGAGACGTCTGCAGGCCCAGGGCAGTAGGTCAGGGTGGGTGTTCCAGGCATGGAGGAAGATGCAAAGATAGAAGGACATTGGGCAGGGGCAGGCAAGAGGCTGGCATGGACTAACACATAGGGTGAGGGGCAAAAAGCTTCCTGGGTTCTTTCCTCTATCCCCTTCCCCTGGCCCAGCTACCAGATTCCCTTCCCCAGCTCTCCCCATTCCCCATCCCCTCTCTATTGTGCCGGGACCAACTCCCCTCACACGGCTGAGTCTGCAGCACAGAGCAGACCATCTATTCGACACTGGTGACGCCGCACCTGGAGTATTGTGTCCAGTTTTGGTCCCTCCACTACAGAAGAGATGTGGACAAATTGGAGACAGTCCAGCGGAGGGCAATGAAAATGATTAGGGTGCTAGTGCACATGACTTATGAGGAGAGGCTGAGGGAACTGGGCTTGTTTAGTCTGCAGAAGAGAAGAGTGAGGGGGGATTTGATAGCAGCCTTCAACTATCTGAAGGGGGGTTCCATAGAGAATGGAGCTAGGCTGTTCTCAATGGTGGCAGATGACAGAACAAGAAGCAATGGTCTCAAGTTGCAGTGGGGGAGGTCTGGGTTGGATATTAGGAAACACTATTTCACTAGGAAGGTGGTGAAGCACTGGACTGGGTTATCTAGGGAGATGGTGGAATCTCCATCTGTCAGGGTTCCCTCCCCACGCTGAACTCTAGGGGACAGACATGGGGACCCGCATGAAGACCCCCTAAGCTTATTTCTACCAGCTTAGGTTAAAAACTCCCCAAGGCACAAATCCTTCCTTGTACCTTGGATTAGGTAACGCTGCCACCACCAAGTGATTTAAACAAAGATTTAGGGAGGGCCACTTGGAGACCTACCTTCCCCAAATATCTCCCCAAGCCCCTACACCCCTTTTCCTGGGCAGGCTTGAGAATATATCCTCACCAATTGGTACAGGTGAACACAGACCCAAACCCTAGGATCTTAAAACAATGAAAAATCAATCAGGTTCTTAAAAGAAGGATTTTAATTAAAGAAAAGGTAAAAGAATTACCTCTGTAAAATCAGGATGGTAAGTACTTTACAGAATAACAAAAGACTCAAGAACACAGAGGATCTCCCCTCTAAGCAAAACCTTAAAGTTACAAAACCAGGCATAGTATCAGAGGGGTAGCCGTGTTAGTCTGAATCTGTAAAAAGCAACAGAGGGTCCTGTGGCACCTTTGAGACTAACAGAAGTATTGGGAGCATAAGCTTTCGTGGGTAAGAACCTCACTTCTTCAGATGCAAAACCAGGCATAAACCTCCTCTTACACAAAGGAAAACACAAGCCAAAATAAAAGTAAACTAACACATTTCCTTGCTAAATACTTACTAACTCTATAGGAGTTGGATTGCTTGCTTCCTTGATCTGACTCCAGCAAGCACACAGAACAGACAGACAAAGCCTTCCCCCCCACCCAGATTTGAAAGTATCTTGTCCCTTTATTGATCCTTTTGGTCAGGTGCCAGCTTGAGCTTCTTAACCCTTTACAGGTAAGAGGATTTTGTGCCTCTGGCCAGGAGGGACCCCATAGCACTGTATACAGAAAGGTGGTCACCCTTCCCTTTATATTCATGACACCATCCTTTTAAGGCCCAGCTTGACAAAGCCTTGGCTGGGATGATTTATTTGGTGTTGGTCCTATTTTGAGCAGGGGGTTGGACTAGATGACTTCCTGAGGTCTCTTCCAACCCTGATATTCTATGATTCCATGATGGGTACAGCAACGCTTTGGTGGTCTCAGTCCTGCTCCCTGTGGCTGTTTCACTCCTCCTCATGAGCAAAGAGTCCCTAGGGCAGTAAATGGCAGGACGTTCCCTAACACTCACTGGCCACGTCGCACTCACTGGGCCCCCGGGACTGGCTTCCTTTGGGAGTGGCCCTGAGGGAATCTGGGAATCCCCCTGACTTGGAGCTGATGCCACTGGGATGCTCTTGGAGATTGTGTGGGAGGTGCTAAAATGAGGGGCCCTAGGCCCCAGGACATTCTGAAATCCTGCTGCAATTCTCTGAATTTTATACGATTTAAAAAAAAATTGAGGACAAAAATTGCAAGTGCCCATGTGGGACTCTGTGAGTGTGTGTGTGGGGGGGCAGCCTGCGTTGAGCTGGCCTAGTCGTTCTTGTTCTGAAAGGGCCTCACCACTGTACCGAGTCCCTTACAATGGACAGTGTCAGTGTTATGGAGGCCCCGAGAGATTGTGGCTTGGTCTACAGATAAATGTTGTGTTGGCAAAGCTAGCTTGCTTAGGAGTTTGAACCCGCCTCACCCCCAGCCCACATAGGTATGCCAGAAAAAGCCGCCCTGTGGCCCTTTTGTTGGTACAATTTGTTCCCGTCAGGGAGCTGGTGTCATCTCTCCTGGGGAAAGCATTCTCTGCTACTATCCGCTGCATCTCCACTTGGCAGGAGGGGCTGCTGCTCATCTTGCTGCATAGACGAGGCTGAACCATCTCCTCAGCCCACAGCCTCCCAGCCTACCCATTGCAGCAGCTGCCCCCCACAGGCGCTCCCTTGCATACAGGTACATGGGGCTCCCTGAGCAGCTCCAATCCACAGCCAGGCCGTGTCAGCAACTAGCACACGATGTTCTCACGGTGATGTGATTCTGGACAGTCTGGAACCTGTTCCTTGATAATACAGGAAGCTCCATCCCTCCACCACGCTGCTCTTCCCACATCCTGGGGCTGAACAGTTGATCAGGGCTGCCACAGGAAGAGCTCCCCTTCCCCTCCCCCAGCATCCCGAAGCCGTTCTCACGGGAGGGGAGCTGCCGCCTCTGACATTACAAGAGGGTGACACAAGAGGCGATACAAGAGGCTGCTGATCTGGGCCAGGGTTACTGACCAGTGTGTGCTCTAGGGGGCCCAGAGACATTGGGGTCCCATACAGCCCCGCGGTACCAGTACAACCCTTGCCCTCCTCACATGACATACACACACCACACACACACACTGCATTTGGGGCCAGCAAATGAGTGAGGGCCAACACCTGAATGAGAAGCAGGAGGCAGTGGGATTTCGGGGAGGGGAGAGATATAATACCTTTGTGTCACATGTGGATTCTTCAGCCACCCCCTCTCCTGCCTGCAGCCACTGCCCCCTCTCCTCCCCACCCAGAGAAGGGCCGTAGGCCTGGCTGCTTCCCCCCAGCCTGGCTGGCCAAACTCGGCAGTACAGCCAGTGTAGACATGCCCCAGAGCCAGGCAGGCCTGGAGTTATTGCCTGGGCAGATTCCTGGCACATGGCTCTGCTGGCTTCTGCCTTCAGCCACCCCCACGCCCCCACAGATTCCCTGCAGCAGTGGATCCTTCCCAGAGATCTCCTGCTCTAACTACTGGGCCTGCTGCCTCTGCCTAATCCCTTTCTAGCAAGGTCTCACCGAAAATGCACATGGTGACAGCCCAGCCTGGCACACCAACTCTGGCTGCCCCCTCCCCCCCCACCACACACACACATACCCCTCTTCCCCTGTGCTATACTCTGCCTTGCTCCTATTGAATGTGGCAGCTGCATTATAGACAAACACGTTACATCTCAGCAATAGTACCTGTGTGCCCAGCACCCCATGTCCCTGCTGGGCTCCCTGCTGAGTCCCTCTCCCTTCCCTCCTGCTGTTCTCTGCTGCCCTCGGCTTACCCAGCATTGCCTCCTGTGAGCAGCAAAATGAGGTCTGCACAAAGCCTTGTCTGAGGATGCCCCTCCCCCACTGCACCCAGAGACAAGGGTGAACCCCTGTCAGTTTATTGGACCTTGCCTCAGTGCAGGGGGCTGGACTTGGCAGGGCCACCCGGGGTGGGGGAGAAGTGGGGCAATTTGCCCCAGGCCCTGCAAGGGCCCCGCGAGCCCTGGCCCGGTGGTGGTCCAGGTCTTTGGTGGCATTTCGGCGGTGGGGGGTCCTTCAGTGCTGCCGAAGACGCGGAGCGACTGAAGGGCCCCCCGCCGCCGAAATGCCACCGAAGACCCGGACCACCGCCGGGTGAGTACAAGTGCTGCAGCTCCCCCGCTTTGCCCAAGGCTCCCTGAATCCTCTGGGCGGCCCTGGGACTTGTTGACATCTCCAGGGCCCTTCCAATCCCACATTTGGAACTAGTGGTCACCAAATGAAATTAATAGGCAGCAGGTTTAAAACTAATATAAGGAAGTATTTCTTCACACAATGCACAATCAACCTGTGGAACTCCTTGCCAGAGGATATTGTAAAGGCCAAGACTATAACAGGGTTCAGAAAAGAACTAGATAAGTTAATGGAGGATAGATCCATCAATGGCTATTAGCCAGGGTGGGCAGGGATACAAAACCATGCTCTTGAAGTGTCCCTAGCCTCTGTTTGCCAGAGGCTGGGAATGGGCAACAGGGGATGGATCACTTGATGATTACCTGTTCTGTTCATTCGCTCTGGGACACCTGGCATTGGCCACTGTTGGAAGACAGGATACTGGGCTAGATGGACCACCGGTCTGACCCAAAGTGGCCAGTTTTATGTTCTTATGACATTTCTTATCAGTGGGCTCTGACGTATCTGAGACTCTCTGGGCCTTGGAACTGACCCTAGCGCACAGCTCATCACCTGTGTATTGCTATGTGCATTGTTAGGGTCCTAGCAACCCCTGGGCTATTGTTACAGGGGGGCACTGAGCTGAGCTCACAAAGTTCTGTCTCCTCTGTGAAATCTCCTCTGGGTTTCCGCCACCCTGTCCCTGAAAATGAAAATGTCAGAAAGTAACAACAGCCCTTGCGCTGACCCGAGTGATTCTGCAGGGACACGGTGGTCCAGAGTCTGACGTTCACAGCCCAGCCCAATCCAGGCTCAGATAAGACTCAGGTGCAGCTTTCACTTTGAATGTGGCAAACCCCAAGTTCCTGAAGAGGAAGGAGCAAAGAGAAACTAACAATGTGATTTTATCAGCTGTTCTTTTATGTGGCCATATTATTGTTTCCAAGGAAAGAGGTGAGAATGGGAGAGAAAAATCCTATTTAAAAATTAAGGGGAAAAGCTATCAAGACACCCTAGTTACTGTCCAACTGTTCCCGATCATTACTCAGGGCATTCTCCCCTCCCCCATCATTTACAATCCAGCTGAGATGATGACCTTGGATAACAGCAGCAGAAAGGGGCAAGTGACGAGCATCAGGGACAAAGGGTAACAATAAGCATCAGTTGATTGAGCTGCAGAGGGGAGCAATGTCCAGTGGGAGCCTCTGGGGGTCAGAGTCTCCTTTTTTATTGCACATCATTGAACTCTTATCTGACAGAGAGGCCCTGAGTTGGGGTAATAGCAAGGCTGAGCCCATGTGCTCCAGAAAACACTGATAGGAAATGATAATTAAACACTCCACTGCCTGTGCTGACAGAGCTCAGGGGCTCTGAGATGCTTCAGGTGCAGCTCTGAAAGAAGTTCCAGTGTCAGGCTGCACAATTCCTTGCCCTGCTACAGACGCCCTGGGTGGCCTTAGGCAAGTCACTTGGGCCCAAAGTTTCAAAGGTGTTTTGATGTCTAAAGATGCAGATAGGTATCTAGTGGGATTTTCAAAGGTGTCTGGGCACTGAGCTTCCAATGGGAGTTAGGCACCTCGATGCTGTTGAAAATCCCACTAGACACCCAACTGCATTTTAGGTGCCCACAGACCTTCCAAACTCTGCCCTTAGTCTCTGTCCCAGGTTTGTAAAGCTATTTAGGCACTTAAAGATTCAGACAGAAGCCGAGTGGTATTTTCAAGAGTGCCTGTGTGAGTGAGGTGCCTGGCTCCCATGAACTCCCTTCAGCTGTGATCCTGCCCCTTCTCTATTCGCCCCAGGTATAATCAGTCGAAGGCGCTTCCTGGTAGGAATGGCCATGCAAACCAGGCATTTCTGCTGAATGTTATAAAATATTCATGGGAAGCAATGTTTGAAAATTAAGGCCCTAATCTAACAAGCATATGCATAACTCTCACAATGCAAGGAAACCCACCAAAGCCTGAATCACAAATATTTGCACCAAAATCCTGTTTATAAGAATTAAATTCATCCATTCAGGACTCAGAAACAATCCCATGTGACCTGTGTGTCCAATCAGAACTAACCCATGCAGATCAATGTATTTGACAAACGTATTTAGCAAATATTTTTGAATAACAAATAAATCTGAAAAAATTGTGGTCAGTTTGTGGGCAGCTGAGAAACTGGAACAGAAGCTGAGCTCACTGGATACAACACATGCAGTACATTATTTCCCCCAGCTCCGCTTTCAGCCCTTCTGTCTCTCCCCCACCCCCACACTCTCTGGGTCTTGGTTTATTTACCCCTTTGCTCTGTCTGAAGAATTACTGGGGTTACTCCCATGTTATTTCTGTAGCCCCCTCAGTGCCCTGGGCATGTCGTATGGTCCCTGTCCTGGGAGCTTCCAGGCTGGGCTGGGTTTAGGGGCTCACTAATGGGTGTAAGCAAGGAGGAGGAGGAGAAGTCTGCAGGCCTGGGGCAGTAGGTCAGGGTGGGCGTTCCAGGCATGGAGGAAGGTGCAAAGATAGAAGGGGTAGGCAAGAGGCTGGGGTGGAGCTAACATGGAGAGGGGCAAAAAGCTGCATGGCTCCTTCCTGTGAGTGGGTTTCCTTCACCCAGCCAGGGCCTATTGCTCACACAGTCCTGGGGCAGGGGTCTCACTCCCCTTCCCCTGGCCCAGCTACCAGATCCCCTTCCCCAGCTCTCCCCATTCCCCCTCCATAGGGTTACCATATTTCAGCAAGCAAAAAAGAGGACGGGAGGAGCCCCGCCCTAGCCCCGCCCACTTCCCACCCCCCCAGAACCCTCAACCCTCCCCCCGTTCCTTGTCCCCTGACTGCCCCCTCCTGGGACCTCTGCCCCTAACTGCACCCCAGGACTCCACCCCCTATCTAAGCCTCCCTGCCTCTTGTCCCCTGACTGCCCCAACCCTTATCCACACCCCCACCCCCAGACAGACCCCTGGGACTCCCACGCCCCATCCAACCACTCCCCACCCCCTGACAGCCCCCCCAGAACTCCCAACCCATCTAAACCCCTCTGCTCCCTGTCCCCTGACTGCTCTGATCCCTCTCCCCACTCCTGCTCCCTGACAGCTCCCCCCCAGAACTCCCAACCCCCCACCCCTCCCGCTCCTTGTCCCCTGACTGCCCCCTCCTGGGACCCCTGCTCCTAACTGCCCTCCAGAACCCCACCTCCTACCTAAGCCTCCCTGTTCCTTATCCCCTAACTGCTCCTTCCTAAGACCCCCCCCAACTGCCCCCCAGGACCCTACCCCCTACCTGTACCCTGACTGCCCAAAACTTTCTCCACTCCCCCCAAAAAGCCCCCCCCGAACTCCCGACCCCCCCCCGTTTCTTGACTGCCCCCTCCAGAACCTCCCTGCCCCTTCTCCTGCCCCCTGGCCCCCTTACCCTGCTGCTCAGAACAGGGTGTTGGGCTCTGTGCGAGCCGGACATGTGGCTGCGCTCCCCAGCACAACACACAACACGGTCCCTGGCCCTGCACAGTGCTGCTGGAGCCGGGCGCGGGGCTGCCGGGGAGGAGCTGCCGGCTCAGAATGCAGGGAGGGAGGGAGGAGGAGGAGCTCCTCTACAGCTGCTCCGGAGTCCAGCCCGTGACTTTCCTGCAGCCCTCCCAGCCGCTCGCTCTGCTCTGCCGGGGGGGGGGGGAAGTCCCGGACATTTTGAGTGATTTACAAATTCCCCCCGGACGCTATTTTTAGCACAAAAAGGAGGACATGTCCGGGTAAATCCGGACGAATGGTAACCCTAGCCGACCCAGGCTGGAGACGCGCCTCCTCCCCCCACACCCTCCTTACCTGCTTCAGGCTTCCCGCGAATCAAATATTCGTGGGAAGCAGGGGAGGGGGCGGAGTTGGGGCGGGGACTTTGGAGAAGGGGCGGAGTTGGGGCGGGGGCATGGGCGGGGCCCCGTGGAGTGTCCTCCTTTTGGAGGCTCAAAATATGGTAACCCTAGACCGGGTCGGCCCGCCCAGCACTGCCAGTCCCCGGCCCGGCCCCCGGCCGAGCACCTCCGGCCCGCCCAGCACTGCCGGCCCCTGGGTCCCCGGCCGAGCACCCGCGGCCCAGCCTCGCCGACCGCCGGCCCCCGAGCCCCCGGCCCGGCACCGCCGACCGCCGGCCCCCCGGCCCGGCACCGCCGGCCCCCGAGCCCCCGGCCCGGCCCGGCCGACCTCCGTCCCCCGAGCCGCCGGCCCCCGAGTCCCCGGCCCGGCACCACTGGCTCCCGAGCCCCCGAGCCCCCGGCCCGGCACCGCTGACCGCCGGCCCGCATGTCCCGATTTTCCCAGACATGTCTGGCTTTTGGGGATTTCCCCCCGGACGGGAATTTGGAGCCCAAAAAGCCGGACGTGTCCGGGAAAATCCGGACGTATGGTAACCCTACCCCTCCATCACACTGAGACCAGCTCCTCTCACAAGGCTGAGTCTGCAGCACAGAGCAGCCCTTGCAGCAGAGCCTGGTGCTCTCACACCTGCCTCCTGTGCCGTTTCACTCCTTGCCATGGGCACAGAGTCCCTAGGACAGTAAATGCCGAGGCGTTGGGACTGGCTTCTTTTGGGCGTCAGATCAGGCAGTTAATGGCCCTGAGGTGACCTGGGAATCTCTTCAAACCTAGCTTACAGCTGACCCTGCTGGGAGGCTCTGGGAGGCTGTGGGGGAGACGCTAAAATGAGGGCACCTAGGCCTGCTCCACTAGGACAGTCTGAAATTTTGCTGCCATTTTATACAATTAAAAACAAAGTTGAAGCCATAAATTGTACGTGCCCATGCGGGATGCTGTGTGGGGCAAGCAGCCTGTGGTGAGTTGGTCTAGTCATTCTAGCTATTGTAATGAAACGGCTTCACTGCCATACTGCGCCCCTTGCAATCACTAACAAGACAGACAGGCAGAAATCAGCAATTTCTCAAAAGGACAATTTCCCTCTGCTTTGCACAGTCTCCTCCCCTCCACTCCCCTCCCCTCTGTCCGGCTGACAGCCCCAAATCCTCCTACCACCCTGCCTACCCCCATAGGAAGATACTCAGCAGCATTCTGGTTGTAGAAGAGGGATTTGAAATACCAGTATAGCCAACCACAAGCATAGGAGCACAGAAAATCATGAGCCTGGCCCCCAAAAGATAAAAAATAAATCATGCCTTCTGGTCTGCTTGGGGATTTTTGAACTCCTACTCCTCCACTCCATCCCCTATCCAGCCCCTGATGTTCCCAGCCACATCCATCCCCTGAGGAGACCCCTTGCATTTGCCCCCTGGCAGGAGAAACCAGGCAAGCCAGCTGGTAAATAGATGATATGGTGGACTGGCTATTTGGACCAGGATCAGTTATGGTTGGCATCATGTTACCAGGATTGCTGACCCCAAATGTTAGAAAGTCATGAACCTGGCCCCCAAAACACCATGAAATTTATTTAAAAAAACCGAAACAAAACACATTTTCTCCCAAGACTTCTGGCCGCACTCACTTTCAAGCTTCTGTCTGCAACCAGGAGGGCTTAAAAACTGACTTTTTTTGTTTAAATAAAAACTGAATCTCTCACCTAGTCACCTGACTCCAGGAGCTGGGGTTCTCTGTCAAACACCAAGTATCACGAGACTCCCAATAAAATCGCAGGAGCCGGTGACATTGTGTTAGCTCGCTCTGTTGTTCACTTTGTGGCGCAGAGCAGGTCTGTTTGGGCCCCTCCTAGACCTTTCCCCACATCATCGCATGGGGGGAGTGGGCAGGGTTGGCCCTTTGTGAAAAGGCTGCAGGACCTATCCACAAACCAGTGAAAGCCTCAGGCACCTGCACTGATCCTAGCCATCTGTGCAGAGCCCCTGGGCTTGATCACTTGATCATTGCCTATTAGGTTCACTCCCTCTGGGGCACCTGGCATTGGCCACTATCAGCAGGCAGGATGCTGGGCTGGATGGACCCTTGGTCTGACCCAGTATGGCCGTTCTTATGTTCGTATGTTCTACACTGACTCTGCTCCCTGATGCCCATCCTAGCTCCATAGCAGCATCAGTCCATTGGAGCCGTACTGCCAGGGCTCCCCTTGCCCATGGCTGCCCTGGCTCACTTGCTGAGGGGCAGGAGCTGGACTCTGAAGGAAAAATGATGCAGCACAGATTGAAAAATCCCTCCCAGGCTAGGTCTCTTCCTGGGGCCTTCATTCTTCCCCTCCCTTGGCCTGAGCCTGCCAGACAGCAGTGCCCACTCCCCCCCCCCCCCCCCCGAGGAAGGGAAGGGTGAGAAAAAAGGAACAGAGATCAACTAATTACTGGGGAGAACACAAGAAGGACAGGGCTAAGCCAGAGAGTGCCAGTGGGGTCATCAGGCAGAGAACCATGAATTATGCCTGCTGCTCTGAGGAGATGTCTGGGGAGTGACTGGATGCTGCCTGGGGAGCTCTGCCTGGACTTGTGAGGGAATGAGGAAAAGGAGAGAGCTGCATAGGCTGAGCTGGGCCAATGCCAGGCCAAGCTTATGAAGAGGTCCCTGGGCTTCCTGAGGCTTTGGGCAGGGTGACCATAAATAACCAGGGGAGGGGAGAAGAGAAGCCAGATCTGAAGGGGATGGTCGAGGTGCTGAACCCCAGCTGCAGAAGGGGCAGGGATGTGTGAGAGGCAGGCCACTGCTGTCTGTGAACACCTCAGGGCTCCATGAAGGAGCCTCCAGCTCATGTTGCCAGTGGGCTGTGGAACCCAGGTGCAGTGGGGTCTCTCCCAGGGATTCATTTGTGCCAGGGCTTGCCAGGATTGAGCCCCAGCACCTCTAGGCTGGCCGCATCAGTTATGAAATTAAAAAAATTGCTTGAGCCCAGGCACCTTTTCATTTCAAATGACCAGTCTGCCAACGATTCTTAAACATAAACATCAGCCATAGCACAATGCTCACTGGGTGCACCAAAGTGCAAAGGAGGAACAGAAAATCAGGAATTGATACTGTTTATCCCCAAAAATGGCTTTTTGTATGAAAAAAAGAATATTTGCTTCCCTCTTTAATTTGTGAATGTGGTGAGTCCTCCATCCCATTTATTTAAAATATATAAAATTGTATTTTTATTTACAAATGTTTGCATGAAAGATATAAAACAAAATCTGAATGCCGAACACTGACGTTTTATAGCAAAGATACTATTCATTCACCAGTATAGCTCATGACCCCTATTAATCACTGAAGTATTGGTTATTCAATTATTCAATGATTAATTAGTAAGCAGGAATTGCTGCACATTGATGGTAACATGCTACTTCAGACACTGAATGAACCCAGCAGAAATGGGCTTCATTGCTGTAAACACTATGATAAAAATGTGAGAACTAGTGGCAGTACAATTAGGCAAAGAGTCAGACCTTAGTTATGTAAGTCATAACTTAGTTTCATTTTTATATTCCAATACACTAGTGATTCTCCAGAATCCAAGAATAAAACAGTTGATGACCCAAGCACTTGGGACCAGTAGCTTTAGAGAGACGCTGGTCCATGAGGGATTCTCTGGTGAAGTGATCCATGGACTGAAAGAAAGGGAGAAACACTGATCTGCAATCATTCAGCGTCAAGGTAATGTATTGAATTCAACTCGAAGGCTGTTGATGTTTACTGACTTTAATGTGTTCACTGTTGTTATATCTATTTCTAGTCATAATTCTATTTTTTAAATCTATTTTGCTATGTCTTCATAGTACACAGGCAAAAAAAAAACCTCTATGTTGAAGGCAAAAGTGAGAATAAATATAATTAATTTCAAGGTAAAAATCCTGACAAGATCATTATAGTTAAGGGGGGAAATCTGTCAAATGTTAAGAATTTCATGATCTTGGTGGTCTTGAATATATTTATCAATAACTTCGACTTGTTATTTAACAGTTCTATTTCTGTAAGGAATTGTAGCAGGGTACTGATGCAAAAGCACCTCATTATCATGTTCTTTCTTCCCTCTGGGGGTACGTCTTCACTACCCGCTGTATTGGTGGGTAGCAATCGATTTATCTGGGATCGATATATCACATCTCGTTAAGACGCGATATATCGATCCCCGAACGCGCTCACCGTGGACTCCGGAACTCCACCAGAGCGAGCGGCGGTAGCGCAGTCGACGGGGGAGCCGCGGCCGTCGATCCCGCGCCGTCTGGACCCCAGGTAATTCGATCCAAGATACTTCGACTTCAGCTATGCTATTCGCGTAGCTGAAGTTCCGTATCTTGGATCGATCCCCCCCCAGTGTAGACCAGCCCTTGGCTTTGCCCCCACCCCCCGTTCAGAGTCAGGTGAGCATTACCTCATCGTAGTCCCAAACTGACCAAAGGAAGGGAAAGGGGGTGACTCACTTGAGAGTCCAACAGATCCTTTGTTGCTGCCTAGGCCAGTGTCCTTTGTTCCTGTGAGGCTGGGCTGGGTTCATCCCATATATGCCTCGATGAGGTGTGAACTGCCCCTCTGTTCCTGGAGAGTTTTGCCTGGGCTTGTTTTAAGCCATGAGGACACATTTTCAGCCTCACAACTATATAGATGAAATTACTACCTATAACATTATTGTAACAACAATGCTCAGTGCATCATAAACCTTCTGAAGACACCCGACATGACAAACTTTGCATTGGATACCACGCAATTATATTACAAGGATGAACATGGGGTTGCAGGGTGTTCCCCCGAGATACAGAGTGTCACACCTACACAAAAGAGGAAATAGTTCTTATATAGCAATTCCCATCACTAGATCTCAAAGGGAACATTTACACGGCAACAAAAGACCCACGGCAGGGCAGCAGGAGGCACAAATCAGCTCACAGGGCTCTATCTCCAGGATTACAAATTGCAGGGCAGACGTTTTGGCTTGGTCTGGAATCCAGGCTGTGAAAGCCCACAAGGAGGGAGGGTCTCAGAGCCTGGGGTCTAGTCTGATCCCAAATGTTTACACAGCAGTATTTAGCTCCACAGTCCGAGCCCTAGTCAATTGACCATGGCTCTCAGACTTGGTGCCGGGAATTATTTATTGCAGTGTAGACATACTCAAAGTGTCCTACAAAGGAGGTCAGGGAGTAATTATCATCAATTTACAGATTAAAAGCCTTTAAAATGGCTCATCTAAAAAACTGAAAAGTATCTAATGGTTATTTCCCTCCCTCTGCTCCAGAAAAAAAATCACGTTATGCCATGAAATTGGACAGTTTTAGCACTGGCTCAAGCAGGTGGCTGGTTTTAATGATCAGAATATTAAAAGGATGCTGAAATTGCCATTATTTGAAACACTACCTATGATTCCCGGTGAGGAAAATGTAGCTCCTATAAAAAATCTTTGTCAACAAAGCTGTGAGATTCATTTTCCCTGTTGCATTGATAGAGGGTGTATGTTGGGGCCAGCAATGGTTGAGGAGATTGAAGGCTCTTGTATATAGTTGCAGCACTAAACACTTACTTATGGTAAGCGGGTTTGTGTCAGAATTATTACTGATCACTGCCCCTTTTCCATTAAAGGGCGGGGAGAGAACATAAATCCTTTTAACCTTCTATTAAAAACACAGGGGAAGGAGAAGGGGAAGGAAAACTCTTAAAGCATTTACAACTGAAAGAACTAAATAAGACTTTCATTGTGGCTGCTTCCCATACTCCCTTTCTCTGTACAGCATTTTCTTTAGTGAAAAATCTCCTCACCTTTGTCTAAACTAGAGATCTTGGCCATATCAGACAAGTGACTTGTTTGCCAGCTATAGCAGGGGTGTAAATGGTCATCTAGACACTCTAGAAATGTTTGTTCCTGGCTGGACTATCCTTGGGCTCTGGTGCTGAAGAAGGATTGAATGACCTTGTTGGGGACATGAGGTAGATACAGTAAGATGGTTGCTTTGGGGGTGTTGAATTCCAGTCCTGTTTCTTTTAAAGACAAGACAAAACAAAGCAGACACACACAGGAGAAGAAATATAAGAAGGCCCAGCTTCTGTCCCTATTATTTGCCATTTAGCAGCTGCAAATTCCAAGAGTTTTATTAGTAGAGCAGTGCAAAGAACTGACTTTTAATTTTGCTGGCAGTTCCAAAAAATTTGGCGGGGGGGAATGTTTTAGGTAACCCTGAATGAAAAAAAATTCAAAATTTTGGCCTATAAAAAAAATTTTTCAGTGACATGAAGTGTTTGACATGAAATGTAACATTTCATTTTGTTTTGGAGCTTTTAAAATGTTTTTATATATTTTAAATAAAACTGAAGAAAATTTAAAAAAAAAGTCATTTTGAATTGAGAAATCAAATGTTTCCATTCAACAATGTCAAAACAAAACAATTTCCTTTTTTCTGCATGTTTGTTGGTTTGTTTTTCACCAAAATAATTCTGCAAAATTAACATGAATTCGCAAAATGTTTTAGTCAGCCTAAATCTGCATTTTTTACTGGAAAAAGAGGTTCAGACAAAAGGTTTCACGCAGCTCTACTTATTAACCTGAGATTTAGCTGTTACTGGCTGGGGTGAAAGCATGGCTCTCAGGTTGTCTCTTTCAGTACAGCAGAGTTGCAAAGGTGGAGTTTTTCTGGCTGCCTAAGCTAGACTCTCATGAGACGGAAGGCAAAACAAGAAAAAGAGGAAGCGTAATGTGGAGTGCTCCTGTGTGGGAAGGAAAAATGATGTGCTAGAGCATGGGTGATATTAGGAACTTCAGGTTCTCATCATCCCAGGCATTGCCCAGGATTCAGCTGAACCCAATGGAGATTGTCCCAGTTTTGGGGTTAACTGCACCTGTTCCCCCTTCCTGGCCTCCAGCCATCATCCCACTATGAGCAGGATGATTTAGTTGGGGTTGGTCCTGCTTTGAGCAGGGGGTTGGACTAGATGACCTCCTGAGGTCCTTCCAATCCTGATATTCTATGATTCTATAACCCCTGTCCCTCTCCCTTCAGACCACAATTTTAGGGCTGCAGTCCCCCGGCAATTCCCTGTGACTACCCTAGCAGGTCTGACTTTAGGTTAGCACCTGCAGTTCTGCTCTCCCCCAGGGATAATGACAGGGTTACCAGTGACTAGCCAGCTTTCACAGAACACAGCATCTTGATTTAGTACAAGTGTATGTCAAAGAAAACCTATCCTAAAACAATAGACAGCACAGATATTAACCTTAGCCAGTGTCACCCATCATCCACAGGGAGTCCTGGTAGGTCCATACACTGGTCCAGAGTGAGTCTGACCTAAGTCAGATCAGGCTGAATCCTTATACTATTTGGGGCCTTTGTCGTCAGGCCTCCAGGACCAGGTAAAACCAATCAATGCTACTTCTCCCCAGGACCAAAGCTTCAAAGGTGCTGGGTGTCTGAGTAACTGGCATTGGGACTTGCATTCATTACCCTCCCCACCCCGCAGTGAGTCCAGATTCTGCTGAAAACTCACTCAGCGAGCCAGAAACACACAGCTGCATATACCGATTATTGATACAGCAGTCTGTGAACATCCCCTGTGCCCACAGTGGCTATCACATCTCAGTAGAACAGTCTTTGAAGTTTCCATGCTTGCAAGGTCTCACGTTTGTCACAGTGATCTTGTCTGGTTGCTTCCTCTTGTCTGGTCAGGACGTCTTTCAAGATGTGATGGCTAAATGAGTGGGCTGATTTTCGGAGATGCCAAGCTCCCATAATTACTTCTGAAATCAATGGGGACTGTAGGTTCTCAGCACCTCTGAGAATAAAGCCACTTACTTTGATACCTAAGTAAAGATTTAGGTGCCTAATTTTAGACACTAAGAGTAACATTTTCAAAAGTATCTAAGTGATTTCAGTGTCTAAGTCCCATTGAAAGTCTAGAACAATATTTTTGGAATAAGAAATTACAATATGAATATTAGTACTAGAAGTTCTCATATTAATTATGATATTAAAATGAATATAGAATCCTAGAATATCAGGGTTGGAAGGGACCTCAAGAGGTCATCTAGTAATACCTCCTGCTCAAAGCAGGACCAATCCCCAGCTAAATCATCCCAGCCAGGGCTCTGTCAAGCCGGGCCTTAAAAACCTCCAAGAAAGGAGACTCCACCACCTCCCTAGGTAACGCATTCCAGTGCTTCACCACCCTTCTAGTGAAATAGTGTTTCCTAATCTCCAACCTGGACCTCCCCCACTGCAACTTGAGACCATTGCTCCTTGTTCTGTCATCTGCCACCACTGAGAACAGCCGAACTCCATCCTCTTTGGAACCCCCCTTCAGGTAGTTGAAGGCTGTTATCAAATCCCCCCTCATTCTTCTCTTCTGCAGACTAAACAATCCCAGTTCCCTCAGCCTTTCCTCATAAGTCATGTGCTCCAGATCCCTAATCATTTTTGTTGCCCTCCATTGGACTCTTTCCAATTTTTCCACATCCTTCTTGTAATGTGGGGCCCAAAACTGGACACAGTATTCCAGATGAGGCCTCACCAATGTCGAATAAAGGGGAACGATCACGTTCCTCGATCTGCTGGCAATGCCCCTACTTATACATCCCAAAATGCCATTAGCCTTCTTGGCAACAAGAGCACACTGTTGACTCATATCCAGCTTCTCGTCCACTGTGACCCCTAGGTCCTTTTCTGCAGAACTGCTACCTAGCCATTTGGTCCCTAGTCTGTAGCAGTGCGTGGGATTCTTCCGTCCTAAGTGCAGGACTCTGCTCTTGTCCTTGTTGAACCTCATCAGGTTTTTTTTGGCCCAATCCTCTAATTTGTCTAGGTCCCGCTGTATCCGATCCCTACCCTCTAATGTATCTACCACGCCTCCTAGTTTAGTGTCATCTGCAAACTTGCTGAGAGTGCAGTCCACACCATCCTCCAGATCATTAATAAAGATATTAAACAAAACCGGCCCCAGGACCGACCCTTGGGGCACTCCGCTTGAAACCGGCTGCCAGGTAGACATGGAGTCATTGATCACTTTCCGTTGAGCCCGACGATCTAGCCAGCTTTCTATCCCTCGATCGCCATGAGTTTTCAAAAATAATGGCTAATGGCTCTGCAATCTCACCCGCCTACTCCTTTAGCACCCTCGGATGCAGCGCATCCGGCCCCATGGACTTGTGCACGTCCAGTTTTTCTAAATAGTCCTGAACCACTTCTTTCTCCACAGAGGGCTGGTCACCTTCTCCCCATATTGTGCTGCCCAGTGCAGCAGTCTGGGAGCTGACCTAGTTCGTGAAGACAGAGGCAAAAAAAGCATTGAGTACATTAGCTTTTTCCACATCCTCGGTCACTAGGTTGCCTCCCTCATTCAGTAAGGGGCCCACACTTTCCTTGACTTTCTTCTTGTTGCTAACATACCTGTAGAAACCCTTCTTGTTACTCTTAACATCTCTTGCTAACTGCAACTCCAAGAGTGATTTGGCCTTCCTGATTTCACTCCTGCATGCCTGAGCAATATTTTTATACTCCTCCCTGGTCACTTGTCCAATCTTCCACTTCTTGTAAGCTTCTTTTTTGCGTTTAAGATCAGCAAGGATTTCACTGTTTAGCCAAGCTGGTCGCCTGCCATATTTACTATTCTTTCTACACATCGGGATGGTTTGTTCCTGCGACCGCAATAAGGATTCTTTAAAATACAGCCAGCTCTCCTGGACCCCTTTGCCCTTCATGTTATTCTCCCAGGGGATCCTGCCCATCTGTTCCCTGAGGGAGTCAAAGTCTGCTTTTCTGAAGTCCAGGGTCCGTATTGTGCTGATCTCCTTTCTTCCTTGTGTCAGGATCCTGAACTCGACCATCTCATGGTCACTGCCTCCCAGGTTCCCATCCACTTTTGCTTCCCCTACTAATTCTTCCCTGTTTGTGAGCAGCAGGTCAAGAAAAGCTCTGCCCCTAGTTGGTTCCTCCAGCACTTGCACCAGGAAATTGTCCCCTACACTTTCCAAAAATTTCCTGGGTTGTCTGTGCACCGCTGTATTGCTCTCCCAGCAGATATCAGGGTGATTAAAGTCTCCCATGAGAACCAGGGCCTGCGATCTAGCAACTTCTGCTAGTTGCCAGAAGAAAGCCTCGTCCACCTCATCCCCCTGGTCTGGTGGTCTATAGCAGACTCCAACCATGACATCCCCCTTGTTACTCACACTTCTCAACTTTATCCAGAGACTCTCAGGTTTTTCTGCAGTTTCATACAGGAGCTCTGAGCAGTCATACTCCTCTCTTACATACAACGCAACTCCCCCACCTTTTCTGCCCTGCCTGTCCTTCCTGAACAGTTTATATCCATCCATGACAGTACTCCAGTCATGTGAGTTATCCCACCAAGTCTCTGTTATTCCAATCGCATCATAGTTCCCTGACTGTGCCAGGACTTCCAGTTCTCCCTGCTTGTTTCCCAGGCTTCTTGCATTTGTGTATAGGCACTTAAGATAACTCATCGATCGTCCCTCTTTCTCAGCATGAGACAGGAGTCCTCCCCTCTTGCGCTCTCCTACTCGTGCTTCCTCCCAGGATCCCATTTCCCCACTTACCTCAGGGCTTTGGTCTCCTTCCCCCGGTGAACCTAGTTTAAAGCCCTCCTCACTAGGTTAGCCAGCCTGCTGGCGAAGATGCTCTTCCCTCTCGTCGTTAGGTGGAGCCCGTCTCTGCCTAGCACTCCTCGTTCTTGGAACACCATCCCATGGTCAAAGAATCCAAAGCCTTCTCTCCAACACCACCTGCGTAGCCATTCGTTGAGTTCCATGATTCGACGGTCTCTACCCAGGCCTTTTCCTTGCACAGGGAGGATGGACGAGAACGCCACTTGCGCCTCAAACTCCTTTATCCTTCTTCCCAGAGCCACGTAGTCTGCAGTGATCTGCTCAAGGTCATTCTTGGCAGTATCATTGGTGCCCACGTGGAGAAGCAGGAAGGGGTAGCGATCCGAAGGTTTGATGAGTCTCGGCAGTCTCTCCGTCACATCGTGTATCCTAGCTCCTGGCAAGCAGCAGACCTCTCGGTTTTCCCGGTCGGGGCGGCAGATGGATGACTCAGTCCCCCTGAGGAGGGAGTCCCCGACCACCACCACCCTCCTCCTCCTCTTGGGAATGGTGGTCGTGGAACCCCCATCCCTAGGACAGTGCATCTTTTGCCTTCCAATCGGTGGAGTCTCCTTCTGCTCCCTTCCCTCAGATGGGTCATCTAGTCCACTCTCCGCATTAGTACCTGTAGAGAGAACATGGAAACGATTGCTCACCTGTATCTCCATTGCTGGTGCATGGACGCTCCTCTTTCTTCTTCTGGAGGTCACATGCTGCCAAACCTCTTCACAATCCTTCTGTCCCTGCTGCGCCTGTTCTGAATCTTCAGAACATTGTGGCCGTAGAAGCATCTCCTGACGTCTGTCCAGGAAATCTTCATTTTCCCTTATGCAACGCAGAGTCGATACTCGTTTCTCCAGGCCTCGAACCTTCTCTTCCAATATGGAGACCAGCTTGCCTTTCGTACAGACAAAGTCGCTTCTGTCCTGTGGAAGAAAGACAAACATGGCACAGCCTGTGCAGGTGACAACAGCTGATCGCTCACCTTCCATATCACCGTCCTCTTAAGAGCTTCCTCAACTGTTGCAGGAACTACTCAGAGAAACCCATAGATGAAAGCCTCAGTGGGCTCTGCCCAGGCAAACTCCCGCTTTTAGCCTCTGCTGTTCGCCGCTCAGCTGGTTCGCTGCTGACTGGCCTTATATACCAGTCAGGCCCCCTCAAGGCCCACCTGGAACAAAGCACTCCCAATTCACACTTTTCAAACAACCAAGCAAGCAATCAAGCACACGGTCAAACTGACCAACTGTCCCAGCAGCAGACACTCAGATACTCACCAACACAGCCCCCCTAATGCAGCACTTAGCGTACCTCCTCTCGGACAGCTCCCAGGCAAACTTCCTCTGTTAGCCTCTGCTGTTCGCCGCTCAGCTGGTTTGCTGCTGACTGCCCTTATATACCAGTTAGGCCCCATTATATAATAAATATATAATATATATAATAAAAAAATAATAAAATATTGTGCTTAGCTGTCGGTTAATTTTAGATAGCAATTGGATTTTTAAATTAAATTGGTAGAAGAAGAACCATCCTTTGAATTTGCACTGGCCTTTCTGTCTCTGTCATATATTCCTAGAGCAGCTTCTCTCGATGGAGTGACACTTCTGGGCCTAGCCAGTGAGCACAGTCATGGGATCAAATAGCTCTTAAGTCTTGGCATGACCAGCAATGGTCCTAAAACTTTAGGATGCAGAAAGTCACCTTCCTGGAGCTGTGAGCCAAACATTGTCTTGACCTGCAGTGCTAGAACACCAATTAGCATGGAGACATGCGTGGCAATTGCAGTGTGGAGCTTATCTCTTCAGATTGCTGCCACTTGGTGGTGAACCAGTTTGGTGTGGGGAAATCCACAGTGAGGGAAGTTGATGGAGGTGTGCAAAGCTCTTCCCTCCATATATGCTGTTGCATAAGGTGATCAGGCTAGGTAATATTCAAACCAAGTAGCTCAGGTTTTCCAGCTGCGGTGAGGCTAGCGTTGTGATCACTTTGCCCATTCTTTGCCTATCTCATCAAGCATTTGTCCATGAACAAGATGGGGTAATTCTCCATGGTTTTGCAGGCCTCATTGGATCACTGGAGCAAATTCACGGACATTAATGTTGGATGGCTGGGAAAAGCACTGTGTTTTCATAATTATCGTGTGGTAATTGAATTGTCTGGTTTCTATACTTGTGATAAAATATATCAGTCTGTGAGCTATTCATAGATGTTAAGGTCCCAACAGAACATTACATCATCCATTCTGACCTCCCTTCTATCAATCCCATACCATTAAATTTCACCAAGTTAGCTCTGTATGGAACCCAATAATTTGTGTTTGACTAAAGCGTCTTTCAGAAAGGAATCTAGGCTTGATTTGACGACATCAAGAGATTGAAAAACCACCACTTCCTTTAGTAGTTTGTTCCAATGGTTAATCACCCTCACTGTTAAAAATGTGAGCTATTATTTCTAATCTGAATTGTTCTGGCTTTTACTTCTAGTCATTGGTCGTTGTTAGGACTTTCTCTGCTAGATTAAAGAGCTCTTTAATACACAGTATTTTCTCCCCACAAATGTTCTTGTGCAGTGTATTCACACTGTATTCACATCACCTCTCAATCTTCTTTTCGATAAGCGCAACAGATTCAGCTCTTTAAATGTGTCCTTTTCAGTCATTTTCTCCTGCCCTTGAATTATAGTTCCAGCTCTTTTCTGTGCCCTCTCCAATTTTTCATAATCCTTTTTAAAATGTGGACCCCAGAATTGGATGCAGTATTTCAATATCAGTCTCTCCAATGCTGGATACAGAGGTAAAAATCACTACCCCCCTGTTTTACACCCCAGGGTCACATTAGCTCTTTTTGAAACAGCATTACAGTGGGAGATCATGTTAAGTTATTTGGCCACTGTCACCAGCTGAATCCTTTTCAGAGTCACTGCAGTACCTGTTTGCTTGCCCTTTGAACAATCATATAACTATAGCTGATTAATAAATCCTTCCATTCTTATAACAACCAAAGCAAATACTTGTGTTTTTATTGCTAGAAAAAAACGTCTTCAACATTGAGTAAAGTTTTCAAAAGTGCCTAAGAGTCAGATTTTCAAATATATTTAGGTGCCTAAACATGCAGCTCGGTGCATAGCAAGATTTTCAAAAGAACCTGGGCACCTAATTCCCATTATCAGAGCTGTATATGAGAAGATGAGAATCAGGTCCAAGAGTCTTCAAACTTGAAACTGTTCACTGCCAGCCTATCAGACCTGAAGAACTGAGTCTGTTAGCACTAATGCTGCCTTTTTAACAACACTGTGTGTTTATTATTCTTTAAGGGGATTTTGATCTCCGCCCTGTAGTCAGCACTTGGTATGGATTTACATTAGTATAACTCTCCAGTATTCTTCTGCTCTCATTCCAGGAATAGGTGAAAGCAGCACAAGGGAGGATATTTCAGTTCAGTTAAATGCATTAAATTAAAAAAGAAAACAACTTATGGACAGTTTAATGTCAAGATCTACTGCTATGCGATGAGACAGCTTCAGAAAGTGAAGCTGGATACAGAAGTTAAAACTGTCAACTGAAAACAGACTCTCCTTAAGTAATGGACTATTAGAGAACTGAGAGCCCCTCAGAGTCTCTGAAACTGCTCAAAACAGTTTTTCAGGGTTCAGCAGGTAACTGAAACCTGAACCTTAACTATAGCATGGATATCACACTTGTATACTTAAATACTTAATATATTTTAGAGAAGACTTACAAAAATACCGAAAACCCTAATATTTAATACTAATTGGGCCAGAAAGCAAGTGCAAATGGCTCTGTAGGCCAGGGACTAGGATGCTCACCAGGGAGGGCTGCACATCTGGGTCTCAGACTCTGTGCATATGGCTATTTAATTATTTATACAAGGATAGCTTCGACAGGAGAGATTGCAAAGCACCCCCTTAGAAGAGCCAGCAGCCCTGCAGTTAGGTCACTTGCCTAGGAAAGGGGAGAGGAGGGATTCAAAGCTGGGCTGCCTGCAGTTCTTCTGAGTGACTTATTAACTGGGCTATCAGTGATCAGAGGGGCACCGCCTCCTCCTCAGTGATTAGAATGATTGGAAAAAGGCAACTATAGTGCCCATCTTTAAAAAAGGGAAGAAGGAGAACCCGGGGAACTACAGGTGGTCAGTCTCACCTCACTACCTGGAAAAATCATGGAGTAGGTCCTGAAGGAATCACTTTTGAAGCACTTGGAGGAGAGGAAGGTTATCAGGAACAGTCAACATAGATTCACCAAAGGCAAGTCAACCTGATTGCCTTCTATGATAAGATAAATGGCTCTGTGGATATGGGGAAATCAGTGGACGTGATATAGCTTGACTTTAGCAAAGCTTTTGATACAGTCTCCCACAGTAGTCTTGCCAGCAAGTTAAAAAAGTATGGATTGGATATATGGACAATAAGGTGGATAGAAAGCTGGCTGGATTGTCGGGCTTAACAGGTAGTGTCTATTTGGCAGCCGGTAGCAAATGTGGAGTGCCCCAGGGGTTGGTCCTGGGGCAGGTTTTGTTTAGTATCTTCATTAATGATATGGATGATGGTCTGGATTGCACACTCAGCAAGTTCATGGATGACACTAAGCTGGGGGGATAGGTAGATACTCTGGAGGGTAGGGATAGGATACAGAAGGACCTAGAGATATTGGAGGATTGGACCAAAAGAAATCTGATGAGGTTCAACAATGACAAGTGCAGAGTCCTGCACTTAGGACGGAAGAATACCAAGCACTGCTACAGACTAGGGACCGAATGGCTAGACAGCAGTTCAGCAGAAAAGGACCTAGGGGTTACAGTGGACGAGAAACTGGATTTGAGTCCACAATGTGCCCTTGTTGCCAAGAAGGCTAACAGCATTTTGGGCTGTATAACTAGGAGCATTGCCAGCAGATTGAGGGATGCGATCATTCCCCTCTATGCGGCATTGATGAGGCCTCATCTGGAATACTGTGTCCAGTTTTCAGCCCCACACCACAAGAAGGATGTGGACAAATTGGAAAGAGTCCTGGAGAGGGCAACAAAAAGAATCAGAGAGCTGGGGCACATGACTTACGAGGAGAGGCTAAGGGACCTGGGCTTGTTTAATCTGCAGAAGAGAAGAGTGAGGGGGATTTGATAGCAGCCTTCAACTATCTGAAGGGGGGGTTCCAAAGAGGATGGAACTAGGCTATTTTCAGGGGTGGTAGATGACAGAACAAGGAGCAATGGTCTCAAGTTGCAGTGGAGGAGGTTTAGGTTGGATATTAGGAAACACTGTTTCACTAGGAAGGTGGTGAAGCACTGGAATGGATTACCAAGGGAGGTGGTGGAATCTGCTTCCTTAGAGGTTTTTAAGTTCCGCCTTGACAAAGCCCTGGCTGGGATGATTTAGTTAGTGTTGGTCCTGCTTTGAGCAGGAAGTTGGACTAGATGACCTCCTGAGGTTTCTTCCAACCCTAATCTTCTATGATTCTATGATAACCATGCTCAGAAACTTATCAAATTCCATTTTCCAACTCATTCTGTTGCTTACCCCACAACTCCTGCGGGGACGCTGCTCCAGAATCTCCCTCCTCTGATCATAGAATCCTAGAATATCAGGGTTGGAAGGGACCTCAGAAGGTCATCTAGTCCAACCCCTTGCTCAAAGCAGGACCAATTCCCAACTAAATCATCCCAGCCAGGGCTTTGTCAAGCCTAACCTTAAAAACCTCTAATGAAGGAGATTCCACCACCTCCCTAGGTAACCCATTCCAGTGCTTCACCACCCTCCTAGTGAAATAGTGTTTCCTAATATCCAACCTAAACCTCCCCAACTGCAACTTGAGACCATTGCTCCTTGTTCTGTCATCTGCCACCACTGAGAACAGCCGAGCTCCATCCTCTTTGGAATCCCCCTTCAGGTAGTTGAAGGCTGCTATCAAATCCCCCCTCATTCTTCTCTTCTGCAGACTAAGCAATCCCAGTTCCCTCAGCCTTTCCTCATAAGTCATGTGCTCCAGCCCCCTAATCATTTTTGTTGCCCTCCGCTGGACTCTTTCCAATTTTTCCACATCCTTCTTGTAGTGTCGGGCCCAAAACTGGACACAGTACTCAAGATGAGGCCTCACCAATGTCGAATAGAGGGGAACGATCACGTTCCTTGATCTGCTGGCAATGCCCCTATTTATACAGCCCAAAATGCCGTTAACCTTCTTGGCAACAAGGGCACACTGTTGACTCATATCCAGCTTTTCGTCCACTGTAACCCTTAGGTCCTTTTCTGCAGAACTGCTGCCTAGCCACTCAGTTCCTAGTCTGTAGCAGTGCATGGGATTCTTCCGTCCTAAGTGCAGGACTCTGCACTTGTCCTTGTTGAACCTCATCAGGTTTCTTTTGGCCCAATCCTCTAATTTGTCTAGGTCCCTCTGTATCCTATCCCTACCCTCCAGCTTATCTACCACTCCTCCCAGTTTAGTGTCATCTGCAAACTTGCTGAGAGTGCAGTCCATGCCATCCTCCAGACCATTAATGAAGATATTGAACAAAACCTGCCCCAGGACCGACATGGAGCCGTTGATCACTACCTGTTGAGCCCGACGATCTAGCCAGCTTTCTAGATGGGCACAAAGCTTCAGTTTCCAGCCTGAATTTCATTCAGGGCCAGTTATACTCCATTTATTCTTTTGACAAATTTGTTCATTAACTCCAGTTCCTCCTCTCCCTCTCTGGTGTTCTCTTCCCCAGTACATTTACACAGAGCTAGCACATCCCCTCTCAGCCCTTCCTTTGCTAGGTAAATCAAGCTCAGTTCTTTTAGTCTCCTCTCCTAAAGGTACGTCTTCACTACCCGCCGTATTGGTGGGTAGCAATTGATTTATCCGGGATCGATATATCGCGTCTCGTTAAGACGCGATATATCGATCCCCAAACGCGCTCACCGTCGACTCCGGAACTCCACCAGAGCGAGCGGCGATAGCGCAGTCGACGGGGGAGCCGCGGCCGTCGATCCCGCGCTGTCTGGACTCCAGGTAATTTGATCCAAGATACTTCGATCCAAGATATTCGCGTAGCTGAAGTTGCGTATCTTGGATCGATCCCCCCCACAATGTAGACCAGCCCTTAGACAGTCACTCCATGTCTCTGATCATCCTGGGAGCCCATCTCTGCACCTTTCCAGTTTGAATTAATTCCCCTCTGGCTGAGGTTGTGGAACAGCCCACAAACCCCAGGGCAGTAGAGCAGCCCCTCTGACAAAGTATGCAGTTCCTGGGTGTTGAGCCTTGAAGTTGAGGAAAAGCTATAATTTTTGCAGAAGTAGAGAAGGAGCCAGGGGAGGGATTTGAGTAGGGAGGGGATGACATGGTTGGAGCACAATTGAGGCAGCTGATTTTGTTGTCACAATGTTTGATCAGGCTCTTCATTGTTCTGGTGGGAGAGGCGATCTTGAGAAGCAACAAAAGAAGATGGTGCAAGGGGTGAGACTCAAGCAGAGTGCCCCTGGCCACAGGGGAAACAACCCATGTAACCTCCTTGCCTACCACATGGGCATGAGGAAGATGAAAGCAGGAAAACTTTCCAAGCCCCTGCAGCCAGAAGGATTCTCCAGCAGTAGCCTTTGCTTCTCCCTTGAACACACCCCTTTGGTCCCAGAAATTACCTTTGTCTTCATTTCAGATCACACAGAGGAAGAAAAAAAGGCAAATTATGAGCTTTCATTCTGCCATGTTCATGGCGATAGTCCAACTGTTGAACACAATGTGCTGGGCTTGTGAAAGAGAGGGACAGATTTACAATCAGTGGTTTAAAACACACCTGTCTTCAATATGCCGTGTGATCCGGTGGGATCCAGGGGAGGCAGGGAGAAGTCATTGGCTGTGGGGATGACGATAGAACTTGGAGGCAGAGAGGTGTGATGGGCTGGGGGAGTTGGGAGAGGGAAGCATAGGAAAGGGAGTCACAGTAGGAGTCTTTGTCGGGTGGGAGGGTCATGGGCGAGGGAAGCCCCGTCCCTTAGTGGGAGGTGTTTCAGGGGACTATGGAAGAAGGAAGAGGGAAAATGGAACTTAAAAATTTCAGCAAGAATTTCCTCTAAAAGAGAAAAAAAATTACTAATGTCTGTTAGCTGTTATGAAGTTGTAGTATAGTGGTCCGTTCCCTGCCCTCTCACTCTGTACGATTTTCAAATTTTTGCAAAGTCAAACACTAGTAATTGTCATATGTTTCTTTGTTTGTTGGTTTTCTGGTTTTGGAATGCACTTTTCTGCCATTGTTTCATTTTTCCCTTGAAATATTTTTTGTATGAAAATGCATATTTGGGTCAACCAAAACATTTCATGACTTCATGTTGTTTTTTATCATTGTTTCAGTGGAGAACCAAAAAAAGCCTTTTTGGGGGGAATATTAAAACATTCATTTTGAGATTTGCAAATTGAAAGATCAGTTTTGGCGCTAGATTCGCAGGGGAATTACACACCATACACCAAATAGGGATAATGGTGCCTCCTTATACCAACAGACCAGTGATTTTTTTTCAATCAACAATCTGTAAGTGAGGAGGCAATTGATCGACTGCCCCAGTTTGATATCACCATATCTCTTACTGACTGAAACTGCGAAAGCAATTGACCTGCTGTCAAATGGTAAAGAACCTGGAGCAGAAGTGATACCAGCAGAAGTCTACAAGGTCAGAGGCTTGCACATGGCTCTGAAACTGACTGAATTTTTCCAGTCAATGTGGGCTCTAAAACTATACCCCAGGAACAAAAGGCTGCATCTATCGTCCACTTGTACAAGTGGAAAGATAACAGACAGACCTGCAACAACTGTTAGGGCATCTCCTTATCAAGATCCAGCAAAATTCTTGCCAGAATTGCCTTGAACAAGGGCTCCTGCCTGCGTGTCAGTGTGGCTTCAGAAAAAGGTGCGGAACCACAGATATGGTGTCTGCTGCGTCTCAACTTCAGGAGAAATGTCAGGAACAGAACTCCAACCTGTATATGACTTTCTGTAGAGGGGCGGACTCACCCCTGCGGCGCCTCCTGCTGGTCTCTTCTGGGAATTAGCTCGATTTCCAGCCCAGAGCACCCTCTGCAGGCCGGTGATCCGCCTGTCCTTTGGCCCCCGTGTCCTTCCCGGACACTGGTGCCCTTTTATCTGGGGTGCTGCCCCCTGGCAGTACACCCCTCAGTACTAGGGTCTCCCCTCCCCGGGGAACGCCCACCCACTATCCTTACCTTGCCTCCGAATAAGGCCACTGCCAGTCACCAACTAGCCCCCGCTCCCTGGGGCAGACTGCAGTATAGGCCACTCATCTCAGGCAAGGTTAGGTTTGGACCTGCTGCCTGGGCCTACCCCTGGGCTGCCCTCTGCAACCCCCAGTACTCCTTGGCCTCCTACTAGGCCGCAGCCTGGGGCTTTCCAGGCTGGAGCTCCCCAGCTCCTCAGCCTGTCCCCAGCCCTGCTCCACTCAGGTACTCTGTCTCTAGCTCACTGCAGCCAGGCCCTTCTCCCTCTGAAGGCAGAGAGAGATTGCTTGGCCTCTGGCTCATAGCCTTTTTATATAGGGCCAGATGAGGCCTGATTGGGGTGTGGCCCAGCTGCAGCTGCTTCCCAATCAGCCCAGCTTAGCACCTCCCAGCCACAACCCTTCCCCTTGGGCTGTTTTAAGCCCTTCAGGGCAGGAGCGAGGTAACCACCCCGCTACACTTTCATTGACCTGACAAAGCATTGGATGCAGTCAGTCGGGAGGGCCTTTGGAAAATCATGGCAAAATTCAGTTTCCCAGAGAAATTCATTGCAGTGGTTCATCAATTTCATGATGGCTCGTGCTGTGGAAGATGGTGAGTCATCTGAACCATTCCCAGTCACCAAGGGAGTCAAGCAGGGCTGTGTGCTGGCACCAGCGCTCTTCAGTATGATGTTTTCTGGCATATTACAGATGCGTTTGGTGACTGTGACGTCTGGATTGGCATCAGATACCGGACTGATGGGAAACTCTTCAATCTGAGGAAACTACAGGCAAAGCCAAAGGTACAGGAAGTGGCTGTTCATGATCTGTTTGCTGATGACTGTTCCCTGAATGCCAGATTTGAGTCTGACGTGTAGCAAAGTGTGGACTAGTTCTCTTCAGCCTGTGACACTTTTGGTCTCACAATCAACATCAAGAAGAGAAAAGTGATGTCCAGCCTGCTGCACCAGGAAAGCCTGATATAGGGCCTGCTATTACAGTGAATGGCCAAGCCCTCCGGGCAGTGGACAAGTTCAGCTATCTGGGCAGTGCACTGTTGTGTGAAGTTCACATGGATAATTAAACCAACACCAGAATTGACAAAGCAAGTGTAGCCTTTGGGAGCACAGAGACATTAGCCAACAAACAAAACTGAACATCTACAAAGTCATCATGTTGCCAACTCTGAGGTATCCATGCAAAACCTGGACAGTGTACCTGAATTACTTTCACATGGGCTGTCTGAGGAAACTGATGAGGATAAGATGGTAAGACAACGTTCCAGATATTGAGGTTCTCAGATGGGTAGGCACTCCAAGCATGAAATCACAGGGGAGATGGGCAGGCCATGTCACCAGACTGTCAGATGAGTCATTGTCAGAGAAGATCTTTTATGGTGAGTTAAAGGAGAGAAAGTGCTCTCAGGGAGGCCAGAATAAAAGTTTCAAAGATTCCCTCAAATTATCCTTGAGGTGTTTCAACATTGACCCAGAGTTTTGGGAAGATCTCGCTCATGCTCGTTCTACCTGGTGAAGTCTCATGCATTCTGGAGCTACCGTCTATGAGCAGAGGAGAACTGCTGAGGCGGAGCAGAAGTGCCAGCAAGGTAACTCTCGTAAGAGCAGCATGTCCATTGTTAATCTAGTTACTCACAGTGGCATTTCTTGTTCAGTTTGCCATAGACAGTTCAAAGCTCTAATTGACCTGATCAGCCACTCACGTGTTCCCAGAAACCAAACCAACCAGTGATGTCATGGTCATCTCCAAACTCGAAGGACAAACAACAGGAAGCCACCCCGGGGCAGAGCGCGGCACAGGCAGCGGCACTGCGATCAATTCTGCTGCCACCGGCACCGATACAAGACTTGCTACCGCCTAACAAGCTGAATCCAGCACCGGTCAGTGCTCCAACAGTTGACTGCAACCCCAAGGAGGGACCAGCGCAACTCCTGTGTCCTGCTCACATAGCAGTTTCTTCGGCACCACAGTCGCCACTGCTCGACACCGAACACACCCCGAGCTACATAGCATGGTACCATCCTTTATCTCCTGCACCATGCATAGTGGTGAGGAAGGATATGTTCAGGACAACGCTCATCCCCATCAGAGATGAGACCTACATGGAATGGAAAGCCTAAGCCTCATTCCTCCGAGCATTCACTGCCCTGGTATGCACAGCAGTAGCCTTACCCATTACCACCTTACCCCATGCAATGGCCACAATGGGGTCCTTGGCCCACATACCAGATCCCCTATCCTTCCCCAGCAACAGGAGGTTCCAGAGTACATCCATCATTACCACACAGAGAAACCTCTTACCCTCCTGAGACAGAGATAGAAGAGAAGAAATACTATCTCAGGCAGACCCGGATGATTCACCACCTGCCCCTTACTCATCTTCTGCACCAGACAAAGCGGTGACGCCGTCTATCCCTACGACACCAGATGACCTGAAACAGTTCCAAGAACTCTTCAAAAGAGTAGCAAATAGCCAAGAAATTTCCTTACATGAGGTGCAGAAGAAACAACATAGGTTGTTAAAAAACTTACAACCAGCATCATTGACCAAGATTGCCCTCCCCATTGAAGAGGCTATAATAGAGCCTGCGGAGGTAATATGGCAAACAGTGGCATCGGTATCCCCGACTAACAAAAGATCTGACAGAAAATACTTCGTTCCAGCCAAAGACATGGAATTTTTGTTTTCACACCATCAAGCCTGCTTTCTAGTAGTAGAGGCTGCTAATCAGTGTAGCAAACAGCCTCATTTACGCTCCTCACTGCCAGATAAAGAACACAAGAGATTGAACCTCTTTGGGCGGAAAGTTTACTTGTCAGCCACTCTTCTGCTTAGAGTTGCTAACTATTCTGCTCTACTAGCAAATTACGACTACTCTAACTATGGTAAAATACAAGAGCTCGTTGAAGACCTCCCCAAGCATAAACGTCCTCAACTCAACGCCATTATCAACGAGGGTCAGTTAATATCAATGGATCAATGGATGTAGCAGACATAGCTGCCTAAAGAACCACAACAGCTGTGGTTATGAGAAGAACATCATGGTTGCAGACTTTGGGAATTCCAAAAGAACTACAGCTAAAAGTGGAGGACCTCCCCTTCGATAGGGATAAACTATTCTCGTCTCCATACCATGAAGGCCTTCTGAACAATGCTGCATACACTAGGCAAACACCCACCGCCTGACAAACGCCCTCACTTTACACCAAACCAGGTCACGAGACACCTCATTTAACCGTCAACAACCACGATACTTCACTCAGAACAGACCCAAACAACGGGCTCAGAGATGACGAGCTACACAGAACCAGACCTCGTCCACCCGTCCATTTACATCTAAGCCACAATTTTGAGGTCTTGGTCGAGGGTATGCACCACCTCCCATATCTCTAGTGCCAACAGATACCCCATTCCACAGTTTTGGTCACCGCCTACGCCCATTTTACCATGCCTCAGCTGCGATAACCACAGATCAATGGGTTTTGGAGATCATACAATCCGGCTACACCAGTCCTTTCACAGCCATTCCCCCTACCCTCCCTCGTATCCCATCCTTCTTCAGGGACCCCTATCACGATCACCTTCTACAACAGGAAGTAGACTACCTCCTACTGCTGGGTGCTGTAGAACCAGCACCACATCAATACCAAGGGAGGGGTTCTTATTCCAAATATTTCCTGACAGAGAAGAAAGGAGGGGATGGAGACCAATCTTAGATCTCCGAAAACTCAACAGGTTCGTATGCAACCACAGGTACAAAAATGATCACTCTGGCCACAATAATCCCAGCGCTAGATGGTTTGCAGCCCTTAACCTCCAAGATGCATACTTCCATATTACAATACATCCTGCCCACAGATGGTTCCTGAGGTTCACAGGCGGACCCAATCACTACCAATACAGGGTCTTTCCCTTCGGACTGTCCACTGTTCCCTGCGTAGTCTCAAAAACGCTCGTGGTAGTAGCAGCACATTTATGACACAATGGAGTCATAATCTTTCCCTATTTGGATGATTGCCTTCTCAGAGGTGCAAACCGAGAAGAAACGGCAGGCATGCTGAAGACCACAATAGACCCGGTTCACCAACTAGATCTACAGATGAACGAAAAGAAATCCACCCTGGAACCAACCCAGCAATTGGAGTTTATTGTAGCCGACCTAGACTCCATACAAGCCAAGGCAATATTGCCAAACCACAGTTTCACTGCATTGACCAATCTTATTTACACGGTGATCATCAGACCACAAACTTCAGTGAGGACATGCCTTCAGATTCTGGGACATATGTCAGCTACAACTTTCGTAGTAAAGTATGCCAGACTCCATATACGCTGTCTGCAGCACTGGTTGAACATGGTCTATGCACCCAGCAAACACTATCTCAACAGATGTGTGACACTACCACCAAATATTATCCTCACCCTACAATGGTGGACACAGCCAGGGAATGTATGCTCCGGGATTCCCTTTCAACAAGACACCCCCCGCATCAGTGACTATTACGGGAGGCATCTGTTGTGACAGTGCCCCCTATAAGGCTTTATGGAATATGCTTATGAATGTATATATGACATAACTAGAATATGTTTTATGCTACATATGTCATGTAACATATCTCTGTAAAGGTTATGATCGACACAATCTATTAATCCTATTTGTATGCATGTATCATTTTTGTACTTGAAGTTAGGAATATTGGCGGTATACTTGCTTGATTTCTATTGAGAAGGGAATGTGCAAATTAAATGCCCAATCAAGAACCACTTAAGCCAACAACGAACTCGAAGATGCCAATCCACATTGAAGCTTTCCCAGGAATGTGGCTTGTCTGGTAAGAAATTCAGTCATGAATGCACATGTGACTTGCCCATGTGACTCCAAAACTCCATCTTGGAGCTGGATTTTGCATAGGAGAGAGGAAGGGGGTCTCCCCCCACAAGGGAAAGTCTAGTTAAGCCTTTGGGAGACCCCTCAATTTTGTCTTCAGCTGGCTAAAGAGAGAGCCTCTCTACTCCCAAGGATACCTGAAAGAAATTGGAACAAAGGACAGTAACTACAGGGGGTGAGAATGATTGTTGGACCCAGACTAGAAGGAGACTAGTCTGTAAAAGGAAGCTTATTGAAACTGGTGAGGTTTCATCTGTATTCAGATTTCTTAGACATAGACTTGCGTGTTCTATTTTATTTTGCTTGGAAATTGACTTTGTTCTCTCTGTTACTACTTGGAACCACTTAAATCCTACTTTCTGTATTTAATAAAATCACTTTGTACTTATTAATTAACTCAGAGTATGTATTAATACCTGGGGGGCAAACAGCTGTGCATATCTCTCTATCAGTGTTATAGAGGCGAACAATTTATGAGTTTACCCTGTATACGTTTTATACAGGGTAAAATGGATTTATTTGGGGTTTGGACCGCATTGGCACTTTGGCATCTGAGTGGTAAAGACAGGAGCACTTCTGTAAGTTTCTTTCAGTTAAGTCTGCAGCTCTGGGGCAAGTAATTCAGACCCTGGGTCTGTGTTGGAACAGACTGGCATGTCTGGCTCAACAAGACAGGGTGCTGGAGTCCTAAGCTGTCAGGGCAGGAAAGTCTTGGCACATCGGTTGGCAAGTCCTAAGGGAGTTTTCTGTGATCCAATCCGTCACACCTACCTGATGGGTTGGGGTACCCACTTGGGTCATCACAATGTACAAGGCAAGTTGTCTGCGATGGAAAATCACCTACATTTCAATCTCCTGGAACTCTGGACGGTACACAATGGATGCCGACACTTCCTTCCACTCACACATGAACCCTCAATCTCTATTCTCACCGACAATGTGGAGTGCATGTTTTATATCAATCGCCAAGGAGGAGCCAGGTCTCACTCGCTATGTGTAAAAGCCATGAATTTATGGAGCTTCTGCATCCGCAACAATATAAACATCACAGCATCATACCTACCAAGGTGCCAAAACACTACAGCCGACAACCTCAGCAGGCACTTCTCACAGGAACACGAGTGGGAAATCCACAACAGGGTTCTCAACACACTATTCCGAAAATGGGGTCACCCAGTAATCGACCTTTTCGCCTCAGCAACAAATCACAAATGTCCACTATTTTGCTCCAGGGCATGGAATGCCTTCCTCATCCCATGGAATGTGTCACTCATGTATGTCTTCCCACCGTTACCACTGATCCCATGGGTCATCCGCAAGATACGACTCGACACCGCATACATCATTCTCATTGTCCCCACATGGCCCAGACAGACTTGGTTTCCGTACCTCTCACGTCTAGCAGTCTGTGCCCCACAACTGCTGCCTTTCCAGATGGACTTCCTGTCCCAGAACAAGGGCCTGACGCTCCATCCAGACCCAGCGAAACTCCATCTCAAAGCGTGGCTCCTCTTTGGTTCCAACATGGGGAATTGAACTGTTCGGAGAAAGTAAAATAGGTAAAAAAAAGTTGCCTCACCACTAACAATACTTACTGCCACAAGTGAAGAAGATTCTCCCTTTGGTGTCACCAATGACAGCTGGATGCAACCAAGGCGCTTCTATCGATGATCCTAGGCTACCTACTAGAAATGAAGGAAACGGGGTTAGCCATAAGCTCTATTAAAGTACACCTCGCTGCCATTACGGCCCTCCATGAACAGAGAGAAGGGGCTTCAATATTCATTCACCCGATTACACGGTGCTTTCTAGCAGGTATACAGAACATGTACCCAGAAGTACACCAACCTGCACCACCATGGGCTCTCAATCTTGTGTTCAAATGTTTCACAAGACCACCCTTTGAGCCTCTAACAACCTACTCGCTCCTTCACGTGTCACTGAAGGTCGTATTACTAGTGGCAATCACGTCTGCCAGACGTGTCAGCAAAATAGGAGCATTGATGACTGAATGACTGTACACTGTATTTACCAAAGACAAAATCATGTCATGTCCTCACCCAAAATTCTTGCCCAAAGTGGCTACAAATGTTCATATTACCCAAACCATACACTTACCTGCCTTCCAGCCCAAGCCACATAATGACTCCCGAGAAGCAACATTGCACATGCTGGATGTCAGACTGGCTGTAGCCTTCTACTTGGACAGAACTAAACCATTTCGCAAGTCACCAAGACTATTCGTCTCTACAGCAGAGTGCTCCAAGGGCTCTACAATATCGACGCAGAGACTGTCTAAAATGGGTCTCTACCTGTATTCAAACTTGCTACCACCTGCATCACAAAGAACCCACCGTGGGCATCAGATCCCACTCAACGCGAGCCACGGTGACATCGATTGCACTCTTGAACAATGTCCCCTTAATAGATGTTTGTAGAGCTGCAACCTGGACATTGGAGCTCACTTTTGTAAAGCATTATGCTATCACCCAAGGCCTAGTCTCAGACTCTATTGTTGGCCTTACAATGCTCTCATAACACACTTATACATAACTCCTAACCCCTACCACCCTGGAGGGGTACTGCTTTACAAGCACCTTGAGTGGCGCACCCACAGGGACACCACTCGATGAAGAAGAAGAAGTTACTCACCATGTGCAAGAACTATGGTTCTTTGAGTTGTGTGTCCCTGTGGGTATTCCACTACCCACTCTCCTCTCATCTACTTCCAGTAGAGAAGGAACTGAGGGGACAGTCAGGGGGGCGCACGCTATAGGAGGTGCCAGTGGCTGCCCTTCCCCCTACCCAGTACTGCTGCGAGAAATCTCTGATCTCCAGCGCACAGACGCACCGACACCTAGAGTGGAGCACCCACAGGGACACACATCTCGAAGAACCATCGTTACTGCACAAGATGAGTAATTTCTTCTTACACTAAATCGATATCATCACACAGTAAAAATCACAGTACACTGGCCAAAACACAGTATTCACAAGGCCTCTCATTTTCAGTTTTTATTTTAAAATGTCCTGGGAATTTATTTAATGTAAAAGTGGGTGAAAATTGGTGCAAAAAAAATAACTTCACAGTTTCCTGGGGCAATAATGGGGGCCGGGAGGACAGAAGAAAAGTCAGAGTATTGAAAGTAAAAACAGTTTAATGCTTTAATGTATTTAATAACTGTATTTAGCTGATAGCTGAAAATACAGTCCAGCTTGAGAGAATGCTTAAAGAACTGACTGCGAAAAGTAGTCAAATAGGATTAAAAATGAACCAGTCGAAAACAAAATATATGAGATCAGATGTTCTGCCAAGAACCCAAATTACTCAGGGAGAAGAGCAGATCCAAGAGGCTGACAAATACGTTTATTTGGGCCAGGAAGTCAAGATGCGCCACGATCAGAAAGGCAAACTGTCGCGCAGGAAAAAAAGCTGGATGGTGCACATTCAACGACATCAGGGACATCTTCCAAGGAAAGATCAGCAAAACAACTCGTGCAAATCTTTTTAACTTGACCGTGCTTCCAGCGATGCTATATGGCAGCGAAACACGGTCGCTGATGAAGACTGAAAAATATCAACTGTCTGTCACACAGAGGGCAATGGAATGAACATTTTTGGGCATTTCGCTCCGCAATCGCATCCCCAATGAAATAATTAGGCAGCAGTCTGGAGTCTGAGATGTTGTCAAAAGCAAGCTCCACAAAATGCGGTGGGCGGGACATGTGGCCTGACTCAGTGACAACAGATGGACCGCAGCTATATCTGAGTGGCATCCGCGAGAACTGAAACAGCCATGCGATTGGCCTCCGGTGGGATGATTTCTTAACAAGGACCTATGGACAAACATGGCGAAGGATGGCCAGAGCAAGAGAAGATTAGAAGATGTGTTGTGATCGGCTCAGTCTTAAAGCAACTAGTATGTACAAGTATGCAAGTGGAACCCTTCTGCCAGTCAATACAACACAAAACTGGTTTGAGCCTCCACCCAGTGACCTGGGCACCTCTAGAGGAAATACTGCCCCTCTCACAAACAGAGTCTGAGTGTAGCAGAGAAACTTTTAATGAAAGGAGGGAAGTAACTCAGCATTAATTTGGGAAAATGGAGGGTTCATAACATAAACCATGAGCAAAAGACCCACCTACAAATAAGTTGGGCTGTGTCCTTCTCCCTCAGGTTCTTAAGTCCAGCAACCCAAAAGTCCCTTTCACGTGTCCGTCCCTTTTCTGCACACCACACTACCCGCCGGCTCAGCGGGTAGCAATCGATGTATCGGGGATTGATTTATCGTGTGTAGTATAGACATGATAAATTGATCCCTGATTGTTCTCCCGTCGACTGCTGAACTCCAGCTTGGCGAGAGGCGGAAGCAAAGTCGACGGGGGAGCCGCGGCCATCGATCCCGCGCCGCAAGGACGCGAAGTAATTCTAAGTTGATCTAGGATATGTCGACTTCAGCTACACTATTCTCGTAGCTGAAGTTCCGTATCTTAGATCGACCCCCCGTCCCCCAATGTGGACCAGGCCTTACAGTGCAGACCCAGAGTCCAGAGGTGCATCTGCAGAATTCACCTCCCACCCTGGGTGGAGGGCGTGGGTAAAAGAGGCACATTACTCGCTCTGTTGCCCGAGCACTTGCGTGCCGCTCCTCTTTGCCAGCTGCATTGACAGCCGATTGGTGCCCCGCTCTTCTTCGTCACTGCGCCTCACCTCCGGGCTCTGCCAATTGCCACCTCGCCAGCTGACTGTCAGTCACCTTCTACTGCCACCTGCCTCTCATGCTGTGACGTCTGCAGGTCAGTCTCTTAGTGATTTTCAGCTCTGGGCACAAACACGGTCCCACCACAAGCAATTTTAGCTCTCAGTGATTTTTAGCTCTTAGCAGGGTGGGCAGAGACACTGCCCAACCACAACTGATTTCAGCTCCAACTGAGATTTTAAAATAACGAAGGGGCTCCTAATGAAGTCTATTTAGCTCTCTCTTTGAACAGTGGGGAGGAACAGGTTAAACCAGACCAGAGACCCTTAAGAAGACTCCACACTTCCTGATTGGTACATCTGTCCCCCCTTACTTTCATAGGCCTCTGGCATTCCAGGCCCTGGCTTAACAAGCTGGTCAGCTGATGGTGACCCCCCTCATTTGGGACAGGTTAAGCACAGTTCTGCTCCCCGTTGTTCCTACAATAATGACATCATTGAAACAATATTTCACTACTCCTTCATTCAGTACTAGAGTGATTTGTAACCCAGCACCAGCCAAAGTTGATTTATTTGAGCAACACAGCTCCATCTGCTGTATATCTAGGCAGAGTAGGGGCATGGCTACACTCGAAACTCCAAGGCGCCGCTGCAGGAGCACTCCCAGGGCAGCGCTTTGAAGTGCGAGTGTGGTTGCGGCGCCAGCACTGGGAGAGAGCTCTCCCACCGCTGCAGGTACTCCACCTCCCCAAGGGGATTAGCTTACAGCGCTGGGAGCGCGGCTCCCAGTGATGGGGCACTGTTTACACTGGCATTTTACAGCGCTGTAACTTGCTGCACTCAGGGGGGTGTTTTTTCACACCCCTGAGCGAGAAAGTTGCAGCGCTGTAAAGCGCCAGTGTAGCCATAGCCTAGGTGTGTTCATGTAAACAGTTTTTTCCTGAACTCTCTCCCACTCCCAGCTAGCTGTCGGGAATTCATTCAGACCCTGCTTACATATGTGGATGCGTGTGTGTGTGTAGATCTTCCACTACATTGCCTTATTTTAACAGACAGCATCACCTTTCCATTTAGGCTAATTTGTTATTGACATGAACACATTTATCTAATATAATGTATTGGCTGTTCTTAACATAATCTGTATTTTCATATACTGGAGAGGTCCAAAAATTGGATGAAAATAGTAAAAACTGAATAACAGCTTTTGTCAAACCCAGGCAATTAAAAAAAATTTGAAAAACTAAAACCGAAGGGCCTTAAGTATTCATAGATTATTACAGGAAGCTCCAAGTGCTTCACACACCTTCAGTCTGGAGAGTCACTACAGCAGCCTAATGAGGCCAGGAGGACTAGATAATGAGGTGAAAGCTGAAGAATAAAAGCCCATCTTTGGAGATACTGGATTACAGCTGCCCTCATCTCAGAGCTTCGCGCCTTCAGCGTTAGCCTCCAAGAGATTCAGTAGCTTGTGTCAGTTCTCTGAGGGACTGGCAGTTGAGCCAGTTCTCTGGGCTAGGGCCCTGTCTCTACACTCTTTGTTTGGGATGCCTCTGAGTTCTGGCCAGGAGTGAATCTGCATTAGCCTATTGACCATGGAGTTACTCAAGGCATCCAGACAATATTTGCACAGCTACACTCTGTTCAGAAGAGAATGAATCCCTCCCTCTTCCCATATGAAGGGGTGGTCCATCATTCAGTCTGTTTCAGAGCACTCCCCTGTCTAGACTGTGACTGTTCCCAGTCCATCTCCTGTAACTCACATTTCCAGGTGTCTGTCATCCCGTGTGGGGATCCAGGAATGATACGCACCCTGGGCCCCAATGACATTTATTGCCTGTTAAAGGCTCTCTGCACTAGGGCCCTTGAAGGCCTTTCCATGAACTGTGAGACAACTGGCCAGTCTCTCCCAGTCTAGGCCAAGCATTTCCCCACTTGTCTAACAGTTTTCAACACCACCAAACCCAGGTCAGATCCAATCTCCTTTTGTGGTAGGGGCAAAACATCCTTCAAGTTTATTCCTTTGGCTCTGGATGAACGTCGGTTCTTCTCAGGGGAGGAGGTTGGCGTTTGGTGAAAGCAGCGGCGTGTGTCTTACATACTGTGAGGATGTTCCTTACTGCAGTATTTATAACATACCCACATGTGTCCCCAGCTGGGACAGGATTGTACCAGCTGGGAAAAGGTTGGGACTGGCAGGTGGCGTCACTGTCACGATTTTCTAAGTATTCTCCATCAATTTCCCGTTTGTTCAATGTGCCACATCTCAGTCCCTCACCTGCTCTCATATATTCATTGCTCTGTCACATTCCTGATGTGGGTGTTTACCGAGGACTGTGATTGCTGGTTCAGGATTTGCGGATAGTGTAGGCAGATATCTGTTTATCATCATAAATGAGACACAGCTATTCTGGGGGACCAGTAGCGATTCTGCCCCTGTGAGGATGGCAATAGGAACTGGGAATATGGCAGCACCTCACAGCTCCTCCACCTAACTGCCCTTGTCTCTGTGCCTTACTGAGCTCCAGATCAGTGCTCCCATTCATAACATCCCATGGACCCTGGCGGTGCCTGAGTAGCACCATTGAGCTGGGAGATACTTGATGCTGGTTGGCAGAGGTGGAGGGAGGGTAAAGTAATGCAATCTCCCTGAGGGACCACTGAGGGCAGGGATTGAAGGGGGCACCGTTAAGTTTGTCTGTCTGTGTTGGGGGCAGGGGTCCTCTTGACAGCACAGCAGAAAATGCTGAATGTAGAGTGCTGAGAATTAAACTCTCCCATTTGGGAAGGGCATGAGGGCCCCCCCCCCCAAAATCCTGCCTCCCTACTTCAGCATTGGTGTGAGGGTGAAAGGGGTTTGAAGTACGGCAGAGCATATGCTGTGGCAGGTCTTACCAAGCTGAGATGGTGTTGAGCTAGCCTCCAGGGTAGTAGGTAGTCTGACCATACCTCTATTAAGCTAGGGCAACCTGGCCAAAGTGGAGGGGGTACCGCAGCTACAGGACACAAGGGTTGGCACCCCGAATGCACTGCTGCAAGATTCTCCTGCCAAACAAGCCACACAATGCAGAATAAACTGGAAAACAGCTCAGACTCATGTGTCAGCCTGACCTGGGATAACACAGGACGAAAAACAGAGGCTAGTCTAACTATTTGTTGCAAGTCACAACACAAGAACACTGTCATCCGATTCATATATCGATATTTACATTGAAGTCAGAAAATCAATAAAAGCCGAGGTCATAGGGTTATGTGAAACAAGAATAAAAGACATGCATCTGATGAAGTGGGCATTCACCCACAAAAGCTTATGCTCCACTACATCTGTTAGTCTTTAAGGTGCCACAGGACTCTTTGTTGCTTTTTACAGATCCAGACTAACACGGCTACCCCTCTGACACAAGAATAAAAGACCTCATTGCACAATGGAAAAGCTGAGAGCAAGTATTCCTAGGAAGATCACTTGACAATAGAGCAAGGATTGGCGGTGTAGGAGTCATTGTCAGGAAAGAAACAGTTCCAAGGATAGTTAGCGGCAACATCGTGTCACCCCAAATAGCAGGTCTCACGCTTCAGATAAAATGAAGGAGAACGATTCAAATTATTCAGGTGTATGCTCCCACGCAGCAAGAGGAAGATGAAGAAATGGACCATATCTACGAAGAGCTGGAGGAGGTAATGCAGAAAAGATCCACCTACACAATTATCCAAGGGGACTTCAATGCAATAGTAAGTGGAAAAAAGATTGAAAAAGAAAAGTATGTGAGAAAATTCAGTAAAGGTGTAAGAAATGATTGTCTGGTTGCATTCGGAGAGGCAAACCATCTCCACATAATGAACACAATATTTGAAAAAGAACCTTGTCGGCAGTGGACAAGGAAACATCTGGATGGAGTCGCACTGAATCAGATTGATTATATAAAGACGGATACCAGAAGAATCTTTAATGATGTAGCGACAATACGAGAACGAATCATTTTCACAGGATCAGCCCGCTCAAAATATGTTCCGCTCAAAATATGTGTTGACAATGTCTATGAAGTTGAGAGATAGCCAGAAACTGAAGCAAAAATGGCACTTCAACGAAGAGGCATTTGTACAGGAAGTGAGTGAAATGAACCTTGAGTATAAAGGTCAACAAGGACATCGATGAGGCCTCTGAATAGTTTATCTCACAGCTAATCTCAGCAGCTAAGAAGGGAAAAGCATTGAAAATGTTGGGATGCAAGCAGAGGATCAGTGAGGAAATTGTGAATCTGATGGCAAGGACGGTGCGCATGAAATTAGAAGGAAAAATGGGCAAAGAATACAGAACACTGTGCAAAGGAATTTGTGTGAAGATCAAAGAAGACTACAAAGACTTTAGAAAAGAGAAATTCATAGAGGCGGCTGAAAAGAGTGAGTCTGAAGAAGGTAGAAAGAGATGTTAGACTGAAACGGATAATCCCAGAAGCGCTGTTGTATAGCACATGATTGGATTTTTGGTGTCCTAAGAGATTTGTGCACATGTTTAATTAACTGGTGGCAACAGCTAATTTCCTTTGTTTTCTTTCTCAGCTCTTCCCCAAAGGGGGCGGAGGTGAAAGGGCTTGAGGGTACCTCACCAGAAGGAATTCCCAAGGGTGTCTTCTTGGGTTCCATTTGGTTGATGGCAGTGTTTACCAAGCCAAGGTCAGAGAGAAACTGTAACCTTGGGAGTTTAGAAGCCTGGAGTGGCCAGTATTAACTTTTAAAATCCTTGCGGGCCCCCACCCTCTGCACTCAAAGTGCCGGAATGGGGAATCAGCCTTGACAAGGCAATATCAGGTTGCGTGTGCAAACCATCCCCCAAGTATATCTGCTTCTGATCTACCACAGTAGCTTGTATCTTTTTATTAGTCAGTTTGTTAGGTATTTGTTCTCCATTTGATAGAAAATAAAGGTATATATATTGTGATACAGCATGGCCAGATGGCAGCAGGAGAGTGATAGATGGGCTATATGGAAGCCCCAGGATGTTGAGAACCATATTTCCTGTAGAGGGAAGAGACGCTGCTACATTTTAATTAGTGCACCTGAAGCCAATTAGACCAATTAGAGCACCTGAAGCCAGTCACCTGATAAAAACCCCCCTGCTTCAATCAGACAGTTGGAGGAACTGAAGCAGAGTGCTTTGTTGTTGGAGCAGAGAGCAGTTTGAAGGAGAGCAGTTTGGAGGGAAGCAGAGGAGAGTTTGGAAAAGTGCAGTGGCGGGCCAGAAGCCCAAGACCCTTGGTAAAGGGAAACCCAGCTTGTACCGAGCAGAGGAACTCCACAGACACAAGGGGTTGGGAGAAACTTAGCCCAAGCAGAGAGAGGGCAGGAAGCTCCACAAGCTGAAGGGCCAGAGAGGAAAGTAGCCCAGGGGAAGGAATCACTAGTTCAAGTGGTTTGCCACTATACCAAGGGCCCCTGGGCTGGGACCCGGAGTAGAGGTCGGGCTGGGGTCCCTCCCTCTCCACTCCCTTTTCTGGGATACTAGTGGGACAGTTAATACCCCAGATCAGGGGCGAGAAATGGCGCCCTGAACACCCTCACAAGAAGAGAAAGTGCGGGATCCATCACAGACTCCCCTGTAAGGGGCATGTCCGCTTCATTCAGCTCAAATGCTGCCTCTCTTGTAAAGATGCCTGGGTGAATCATACATGCTGCAGAAGTGCAATGTATGCCTAGGCCTGAACTATGGGGCTGGGAAGAACCAGGCAGTCAAACTTTGACACCTTATGATGGAGAATTCCCTCCAGCCTGCTCCTGAGTCAGGTCAGGAAACCCCTGGACGTCAGTTACCAGGGGCAAATAGGGCCCTTCCACCTCAGCTCAGCATTCTTCTGGGAAGGAGAAATTCTCAGAGCCTTCCTCTGAAGTCTCCCAGAAGAGCAAATCTAGTGCCCTTCCCAGGGGTTCCTCCACAAAAAGAATTCACTCCAGCCAGATCTACAGCCTCTGAGAGGTTTTCCTCAAGGTGGAAGAGGCTCCTCCAATATGGTGGACATGGGAAAATGCCACGATTCTAAGTCCAACCAGAGCTCTGGGAAGACCCTGGTAGCACCAAACAAGAAGGAGCAGTACTGTCATCTCAGACTCCACTCTCAATATCCTTACCAACTGCTGAGGTACCATGAAAGCCTTCAACCTCATCTGCACCAGCCCCGTGGCACCCCAGGACTCCATTGCCATCAGAAAAGGACAGACACCTCTCGGTACCACAAAAGCTCTCGGTACCTCAGGACGTCAGACTACAAAAGGAATTGGTGATGAGTGCTGAACCTCAGTCTCTGTTGGTAGCAGCCACAGAGCACCTTTCGGTATCGAGAATCCCCCATCTCCAGATCCCTTTGCCTCCCCGGTGCCATTGTCCCGCCAGTCCCATTCTCTGGGAGCTGCTCCAGATGACCTTCCCTCTACCTCCTCTCTTTTTGTGCAAGGTTCTCCAAAGCATCCTCACACACACACACCCCTTTCCCGAAGGGGTAGGGGAGATGTTTTGGGACCTCATCGATCCTGGTGGGAGCAGCTCCGGATGCTACCCCCTTCCCAGTAATGGCCTCAAGGGACATATTAGAATCCCTATACTGCCTATTGTCAGCAGTTCTCTAGGTCCCAGCCCCATCCCATTGGGATGACAGGGAGACCCAAACTTCCCCTCCCCAGCAGCAAGAGGAAACATTTCAGGAACAGCAGTCCAGGGCAGACAAAGAAGCCACATCTCAGACCTCCTTCCCAGATGAGGCCCTGATGCCTTTCTGCTAGTTCATGATTTTTGCCAGTTCCAGGACCACATTAAGCCAGTGCCAGAATCTGCAGATACCACTGGAAGAACTTGGAGAACTCCAACACAAGCTGCTGGATATTCTGCACTCTGTGACGCCATCAGGAGTCACCTTTCCCATTAATGAGGCTCTATGGGAACCCACTAGAACCATCTGGCAAATCCCAGCTACGGTGACACCCACTTGTAGGAGGGCTAACAAATAATACTATGTCCCCTCCAAGGACTCTGAATTGCTGTTTTCCAACCTCTCTTTGTTGATGTGGTGAACACCATTACAAATCCACCCCATATGACAGAGACCAAAAGCATCTGGACCCCACTAGGCTGGAAGGCCTATTCATCAGCTATGCTGCAATTCCTCTATGCAAATTACCCAGCATTTATGGCCAAATACTTTACCAACTATACATAATTTGAGTCATTTATTGAATGCCTTCACTCGGATCAAAGAGAACAATTCCAGGCAATTGTTGCTGAGGGTCAGTTGTTGGCAAGAATGTCTTTGCAGGCAGCTCTTGATGATACAGACACTGCATCTCTGTGGTGGCAGTTCTGTGCCGGGCTTCCTGCTGATATTGTCTGGCTTCCCCAGGGAAATTCAGAATACAGTTGAGGCTCTTCAATTTGGCAGATGAAAGTTGTTTGCAGAGAACACTGACAAGTCATTAAATCCCCTTAAAGATTCCAGGACCATATTATGCACTTTGGGCATCTACACTCCTGCAAACAAACAGAGATTCAGTGGATCACCAATGGCTCAAAAATCCCTTTCATACTTATACCTCCGCTCACAGAGTCAGCGAGATTGGTGCATTCATGGCAGCCCCTCCCCACACCCCCTTTCAATGTTTCACAAGGAGAAGGTCTCCTTCCGACTGCATCCCAGCTTTCTTCCTAACGTGACTTCCAATTTTCACCTGAATCAGACCATATAGCTGCCAGTTTTCTTCCCAAAACCACATACTTCCCACCAGGAGACAGTTCTGCACACTCCAGATGTCAGGAGGGCAGAAGCCTTCTACCTCGACAGAACTAAACCATTTCACAAATCCAATAGACTATTCATTTTGATTGCAGATAGATTTAAGGGATTTGTCATTTCCATCCAGAGACTTTTGAATCACAACTTGATACCAAGCTGTCGCCATTACACTCCCTATCAGTATTTTGGCACATTCAACCAGATCACAGTCTACATCTATAGATCTACTTTAAAATGTGCCCATTTCAGACAGCTGCAGGACCGATATGTGGTCTTCAGTAGATATTTTCGCTAGACACTATGCATTAGTCGATGTCTCCAGGTCTGATGCTGCAGTCAGCAACGCAATTTTCTCTTCTGTTCTGGACTCCATTCCAAAGCTTCTTCCTCCTACTGGGGATACTGCTCAGAAATCACCCTGAGCGGTAGTAGGGATAGGACTTGAAGAAGAAAAAGGGGTTACTCCCCCTGTGTAGTAACTGTAGTTCTTTGAGATGTGTCCCCCTCTGGATGCCCCACTACCCGTCCGCCTCCCCTCTGCTTCAGAGTTTCTGCTCAGACTTGGTGGTGCAGAAGGAACTCAGCGGACTGTTTGGCCATGCAGCCTGATATGGCCTAGACCAGGGGTTCTCAAACTGGGGTCAGGACCCCTCAGGGAGTCGCGAGGTTATTACATGGGAGGTCGTGAGCTGTCAACCTCCACCCCAAATCCCGGTTTGCCTCCAGCATTTATAATGGTTAATTTAAAAAAAATAAATTTTAATTTATAGGGGAGGGGGTCGCACTCAGAAGCTTGCTATGTGAAAGGGGTCACCAGTACAAAAGTTTGAGAGCCACTGGCCTAGATGCAGGGCACAAGGGGCACACGCAGGCCCAGTGTGGTGCACCCCTAGGGACACACCCTCTAGAAGAACTACAGTTACTGCACAGGAGAGTAACCCCTTCTTTTGGTTTCGTGGGTTTCCTTAAAGCTGATTTGACTTGTGATGTGCTGCCACTTTGCTTTAATCTGATTCACATGCAGCAGTTCACAGAGAAAATCAAGTTCACCCAGGGCTCCATGTCTAAACTCTAAGCACAAGATTATGATATTGTGCTGCCATTACAAAATGAGATTAGGCCCAGCTCCACAAAGGGACGTTGGCCCGACGGTCTGAATACACAACAGGAGTTAGGCACAGTGATGCTGAGCGTCACAACACTTCACTTCTAGGCACCTAGAAAAATCACTGGGATTCACAAAGCCTGAGTTAGGCGCCTGAGCTCCTGCACAACAAATGGGGGAGAGACTGACGCCTTAGACTGTGAGTCACAAAACCCTGCAGAAGGCAGGTGTGACATACCCAGGGGACAATCTAGACTAGTGCGTAGCTGGGTCACCCTTTCCCCCTAACCTGGGGTTCCCTTTTCACTGCTTTGCTGCTGTACTCACCAGTCAGGACTGCTCACAAACAGCCTCCAGCATGCAAGTCCCTCCCAGCTACGTCTGTGTGTGTGCAGCAGCCAGCCAGTAGGGTTGCCAGGCAGCCAGTTTTCCACCAGAACGCCTGGTCGAAAAGGGACCCTGGTGGCTCTGGTGGACTGTTAAAAGTCCAGTCGGCGGTGCAGCAGGGGCTTGGGACTAAGGCAGGCTCCTTGCCTGCCCCACCGCCACGTGGCTCCTAGAAGTGGCCACTAAGTCCCTGTGGCCCCTAAGTGCTCCAATGTGTAGAGGGTACAGTGACCAATGTGTAGAGCTGCAGGACCACCCATGTGCCCAGAGGCTGCAGGGTCTTGGCAGCTGCTTCCTCGCAGCTGCAGTAACTGCAGCTGGAACCCCGCACCCCTCATCCCTGGCCCCACCCCAGAGCCTGCACCCCCCAGGCCAGAGTCCTCGCCTCCCCCTCCAATCCTCTGCCCCAGCCCGGTGAAAGTGAATGAGGGTGAAGAAGAGTGAGCAACGATTGGAGAGGGGCATGAAGCAAGCAGAGGCGGGGCCTCGGAGAAGGAGCAGGGCATAGGCGGGGCCTCGAAGAAGAGAGAGGACAGGGCAGAGGTGTTCTGTTTTGTGTGATTAGAAATTTGGCAATCCTACCAGCCAGCCACACCTTGGTTATATTTCAGGGTGTTCCCCCAGCAATATCTGTCCTGTAATGCCAAGCCCTCTCTGCACAAGACAAATTCATAAAAAGTCCATATTTCTTTAAAAGAAATAATATGCACAATTTGTTACACCAAATTGAGTTTCCCAGACACTTCAATTTAATCACACTCGATTAGATATAACAATTAAACAAGTTTATTAACTACAAAGAGAGTGATTTTAAGTGAATACAAGTAAGGAGGCATAAACGTCCAAAATGGTTAGAAGAAAAATGACGATAAAACACAATTGGCGCCTAACTTAACAAATTGTGTTACATTCAAAGCAAAGCTCTCAACAGTCTTACTGGCCAAATTTCATCCAGGATCTAGTCTTCTGTTTAATGGCTGCTTCCTTTGTCCCTTCTCTTACCGTGCATAGAGTAGGGTTACCATACGTCTGGATTTTCCCGGACATGTCCGGCTTTTTGGGCTCCAAATCCCCGTCCGGGGGGAAATCCCCAAAAGCCGGACATGTCCGGGAAAATCGGGACATGCGGGCCGGCGGCCGGCGGTCAGCGGTGCCGGGCCGGGGGCTCGGGAGCCAGCGGTGCCGGGCCGGGGGCTCGGGGGCCGGTGGCTCGGGGGACGGAGGTCGGCGAGGCTGGGCCGGGGGTGCTCGGCCGGGGGCCGGCAGTGCTGGGCGGGCCGGAGGTGCTCGGCCGGGGGCCGGCAGTGCTGGGCGGGCCGGAGGTGCTCGGCCGGGGGCCGGGCCGGGGACTGGCAGTGCTGGGCGGGCCGACCCTAGGGTTACCATATTTTGAGCCTCCAAAAGGAGGACACTCCACGGGGCCCCGCCCATGCCCCCCCGCCCCAACTCTGCCCCTTCCCCAAAGTCCCCGCCCCAACTCCGCCCCCTCCCCTGCTTCCCACGAATATTTGATTCGCGGGAAGCCTGAAGCAGGTAAGGAGGGTGTGGGGGGAGGAGGCGCGTCTCCAGCCTGGGTCGGCTAGGGTTACCATTCGTCCGGATTTACCCGGACATGTCCTCCTTTTTGTGCTAAAAATAGCGTCCGGGGGGAATTTGTAAATCACTCAAAATGTCCGGGATTTCCCCCCCCCCCCCGGCAGAGCAGAGCGAGCGGCTGGGAGGGCTGCAGGAAAGTCACGGGCTGGACTCCGGAGCAGCTGTAGAGGAGCTCCTCCTCCTCCCTCCCTCCCTGCATTCTGAGCCGGCAGCTCCTCCCCGGCAGCCCCGCGCCCGGCTCCAGCAGCACTGTGCAGGGCCAGGGACCGTGTTGTGCTGGGGAGCGCAGCCACATCTCCGGCTCGCGCAGAGCCCAACACCCTGTTCTGAGCAGCAGGGTAAGGGGGCCAGGGGGGCAGGAGAAGGGGCAGGGAGGTTCTGGAGGGGGCAGTCAAGAAACGGGGGGGGTCGGGAGTTCAGGGGGGGGCTTTTTGGGGGGAGTGGAGAAAGTTTTGGGCAGTCAGGGTACAGGTAGGGGGTAGGGTCCTGGGGGGCAGTTGGGGGGGGTCTTAGGAAGGAGCAGTTAGGGGATAAGGAACAGGGAGGCTTAGGTAGGAGGTGGGGTTCTGGAGGGCAGTTAGGAGCAGGGGTCCCAGGAGGAGGCAGTCAGGGGACAAGGAGCGGGAGGGGTGGGGGGTTGGGAGTTCTGGGGGGGAGCTGTCAGGGAGCAGGAGTGGGGAGAGGGATCGGAGCAGTCAGGGGACAGGGAACAGAGGGGTTTAGATGGGTTGGGAGTTCTGGGGGGGGGGCTGTCAGGGGGTGGGGAGTGGTTGGATGGGGCGTGGGAGTCCCAGGGGTCTGTCTGGGGGTGGGGGTGTGGATAAGGGTTGGGGCAGTCAGGGGACAAGAGGCAGGGAGGCTTAGATAGGGGGTGGAGTCCTGGGGGGCAGTTAGGGGCAGGGGTCCCAGGAGGGGGCAGTCAGGGGACAAGGAACGGGGGGAGGGTTGGGGGTTCTGGGGGGTGGGAAGTGGGAGGGGCAGGGGCGGGGCTCCTCCCGTCCTCTGTTTTGCTTGCTGAAATATGGTAACCCTAGCTAAGCAGAACTCAAGTTTTACTATATAGTCTGCAGTCAATCAGGAAGTAAGGGGGGAATGGGAACAGAGACTGTGGGTGGGGGAATTGGGATCATGTTTTGCTAAGGGCAGGAATGGGAACAGGGAATGGGAACAGGAACAGGGACACAGGCAAGGCTCTGTGGTGTCAGAGCTGGGAAGGGGGACACTAGGGTACGTCTTCACTACGCGCCGTATCGGCGGGTAGCAATCGATTTATCTGGGATCGATATATCAATCCCCGAACGTGCACACCGTCGACTCCGGAACTCCACCAGAGTGAGCGGCGGTAGTGCAGTTGACGGGGGAGCCACGGCCACCGATCCCGCGCTGTCTGGACCCCAGGTAATTCGATCCAAGATACTTCGACTTCAGCTATGCTATTCACGTAGCTGAAGTTGCGTATCTTGGATTGAGAAGGAAACTGGAATCATGCTTCCTGGAAGTTCATCGAATTGTTTGCACCATCGGACTTTGGGTATTGTTACTCTCTGTTCATGCGAGAAGGACCAGGGAAGTGAGAGGGTGAAGGAATAAGCCCCCTAACAATGTTCCCTCAGTTATTGCCAGGCATGAATGTACATTAGCCTACTCAGTTTTGAATTACACAGAGCATCAGCATCCCTCCCTCCCCCTTTTCCAGTACGATGTCCATCATTCACTTGGTGAGGAAAGCTTCCTTGTCCATCGTGATTACCCCGCATTGCCTCCCCGTAACTCACATTTCCAGGTGTGTGGGGAACCATGTTTGGCCTGCTGGGTGCACAGCTCGGCCCCAGTTACATTTGTCTGCCTATTGACTGATCTTCCTTCAGTGGCTCCCGAAGGCCTCTCGATGAAGTGTCAGACAAATGTCTGCTCTATTTCTATCAGTGTCATAGCTTTCAACAACACTGAATCCGATAAGATACAATGTCTTGGCAGATGGTATCCAAGCCATCAGAGTGTTCTTCTCCTTAAAGTATTGAGTCAGGGTAAATGGTGATTCTGAATTGCTTTATATGGCGTATTCTGTATTATTGATTCTATCTAAATAATCTTCATTCCTGGGGAGTGAAGATTCTTGGTAATCAGAATGCAGGTCAAGATAAAACCCATACAGTTTATCTGATTTTTATTTATCTTGCCTCTTGTTAGGTGTTGAGGTTGGGGGTTCTGTCGAAAGCAGCTGTGTGTGTTACATACTGTGAGAATGTTCTTGACTTGTAATATTTATAACATACCCATACGTGTTCATATTAGGGGTCAGGAATGTACCAGCTGGGGGAAGGATAGGATTGGAAATTTAGTTGAAATTTCAGATATTTAGTGGTTTGGTTTGGTTTAATATTTATATAACACATTCGTCTAGTGTGTGTTTTTTCTAATATTAAACCTGACACAAAGTTAACAGAGTTGTCAGTTTGAGATGCTTTGAAGGGAAGGATTTTCATGGGAACAAGGGACACTTCGGTACCCAACTCCCACTATTTAAATTTGAGAAGGCTCTGAATAGAGATTGACTGAAACATATTTTTAAGGACTTTATTTGAGTGTTAGAGTAGAAGCTCCCAGGTAATTTACTGTCTATTCATTTCTGCTTGTTTGTTTGTACTGCGATCCTGCCCAAATTTTGTAAATCTCATTAATTCCTAATATAGACTGAAAGTGCATACTATTCAGAGTGTCTATGTTCAGGGGAGTTCTCATCGCTCACTTTCTCCTTGTTTCAGGGAGGAGCAGAGCCACAAGACACCAAGGTAAGTTCAGGGCCGCCCAGAGGATTCAGGGGGCCTGGGGCAAAGCAATTTTGGGGGCCCCTTCCATAAAAAAAAGTTGCAATACTATAGAATACTATATTCTCGTGGGGACCCCTGTGGCCCTGGGGCAAATTGCCCCATTTGCCTCCCCCCACCCCCCGGGTGGCCCTGGGAAAAATAAACATTTAAAAACCTTCCACATCTCAGCACAAACTCAGTTTTGAGAAAACTTCTTTTCAAGTCACCTTTACAAGGTATCACTGGTTCTCAGCATCAGCTAGTGCTAAAAGGCACTAAAAGGGTTGGGAAAATATTTTCCGTCAAAACTTTTTTTGGATCGAAAACTTAGGGGTTTTTAAAAAGCAGAAAAAATCACGGACAATGTCTGCTTTCCTTCAAAATTTGTTGTGTTTTTTTTTTAATTGAAAAGCTGAAATTAGTCTGCCAAAACCTGAACATGGTTTGGGGTTTCAGAAATGTGTGGCCAAATATTTGCTGCTTGCTGTGTTTGATTGTTTAAAGAAACAATAAAAAATTCTGCTTAAAAAAAATCCAAAACTTTTGAACCACCTCAGCTTGTGACCAAACGCCTGAGCCCATCCAGTCAGAGATTCTTCCAGGTTTCTGATACTCTGCTGGCTTCCTTGACTCATATCTGTCTCCAGAACTTTGGGTTCATTTAGATTAGAACATAAGAAAGGCCGTACTGGGTCAGACCAAAGGTCCGTCCAGCCCAGTATCCTGTCTACCGACAGTGGCCAATGCCAAGTGCCCCAGAGGGAGTGAACCTAACACGTAATGATCAAGTGATCTCTCTCCTGCCATCCATCTCCACCCTCTGACAAACAGAGGCTAGGGACACCATTTGAGAAGTGAAAGGGATGGTAGCCCTAAGGGAAAAGATAACAGCTTGACTCATTGTGTTAAATAGCTGTCTGCAAGCCTCCAACTGCTGAATGAGCTTTAGGGTAGGGAAGGCTGTGCCTCCCCAAACAGCCTGGCCCTGCCCCCTATCTGACGCCCACCCACTTCCTGCCCCCCAACTGCCCCCTCAGAATCCCTAACCTATCCTTCTCCTTGTCCCCCCAACGCCCTCCCCAACCAGATGGATCAGACTGAGTAGGTTCCAAAACCTCTTGGAGGCTCTTACCTTGTAAACTGGGACGTCTGTTTTCTAGTAAAATCAGTAAAAGGAAAGGAGAAAACTCGAAAGAGGCTCCTGCTCGCACTCACGTATGTGAACCCTAATACTCTCTCAGTCCTCAAAGAGAGACCTCAAGAAGGAGACTTGCTGAAGCAAAGCCACAGGGGTCTCTGAGGTTTCCCTGGTCCTGCGCCCCTGTCCTGCCTGGCTGATGTCAGCATCTCTCTCTGAGGTCACCACCTCCCTAACACCTTTGACCAATAGGCTGAGGTCCTGAAAAGGCCTTTGTGATGTCACTGCCACACCCACCCATCACGTGAAGTGCTAATCACCTGCTGCTGAACAGACACTTTGAAGGTTTGAGCTACTCTCTACAGATCACCCCACTCAATGCGTCTTCATTCTAGGAAGCAAGCCGGCTAGACGGTAAAACATCAGAGGCTGCTCTCAATGCTACACTCAGTGTTTCCAAAATTAGTAGACTTTATGGCCAGAAGAGACCTTTAGAGCATCTCATCTAAGCCCCTGCATATCATGGGCTTCCTGTATAGTACAATAGTTACTTTTTGGGCACACACATTCCAGAAAGGCATCTAGTCTTCAATCAGTGACATCAAGAGATGGAGAATCCACCACTTTCCCATTTAGTGAGTGCCAGGGGGCTCCATTTCCACTTCCACTAGCTCCCCATTTACAGTGAGCCAGAGCAGTACCTGCAGCAGGGAGCGGGAGTTGCTGATGGCCCCGCAACCCACTGAAGTGGGTTGCGGGGAAGTTGAGATCTTGCCCCAAGTCATCCCAGACACTAACGCCAAGCCACAGGATGGCAGCATCTAGTGTCAGTGGAGTCCAAACACTATTTCAACCCCACAGTTTTCAATGAACTTCCCACAAGGGGAGGTGATGAGCACCCCCAGCAACACACACACACACACCACTCCTGGTGGTGGGAGGGGAACAGGAGAAAGGACAAAAGAAGTAAGAGATGAAGAGAAAGGAAGGAGGGATGGAGGAAAAGGTAAAACAAAAAGGACAAACCCTAATGTCCCCAGTGATTCTACGGCACAAAATCCAAGGGATGGAATAAAATTCTGCCATCTTAAACTACTGTTTTCCATGCCTAGAATTCAGCTGGCACCACGTGGATCAGACTGAGCAGCTGCCAAAACCTCTTGGAGGCTCTTACCTTCTAAACAGGGACGTCTGTTTTCTAGTAAAATCAGTAAAAGGAAAGGAGAAAACTCGAAAGAGGCTCCTGCACGCACTCACGTACGTGAACCCTAATACTCTCTCAGTCCTCAAAGAAAGACCCCGAGAAGGAGACTTGCTGAAGCAAAGCCACAGGGTCTCTGAGGTTTCCCTGGCCCTGTGCTCCTGTCCTGCCAGGCTGATGTCAGCATCTCTCTCTGAGGTCACCACCTCCCTAACACATTTGACCAATAAGCTGACATCCTGCAAAAGGCCTTTGTGATGTCACTGCCACACCCAACCAAACCCTGAAGTGCTAATGTCCTGCTGCTGGCCTGACACTTTGAAGGTTTGAGGTTGTCATAACTATAAAGGGAAGGGTAACAGCTGTCCTGTGTACAGTACTATAAAATCCTCCTGGCCAGAGACTCCAAAATCCTTTTCCCTGTAAAGGGTTAAGAAGCTCAGGTAACCTGGCTGGCATCTGACCTAAAGGACCAATAAGGGGACAAGATACTTTCAAATCTTGGGGAGGGGAAGGCTTTTGTTTGTGTTCTTTGTTTGTGTGGGTGTTCGCCCTCGGGACTGAGAGGGACCAGACATCAATCCAGGTTCTCCACATCTTTCTAAACAAGTCTCTCCTATTTCAAACAAGGCGTGTTAGTTTTCCTTTGTTTTCTCAACTTGTAAATGTACCTTTTCCTAGAGTGTTTATCTTTGTTTGCTGTACTTTGAACCTAAGACTAGAGGGGAGTCCTCTGAGCTCTTTAAGTTTGATTACCCTGTAAGGTTAATTTCCATACTGATTTTACAGAGATGATTTTTACCTTTTTCTTTAATTAAAAGCCTTATTTTTAAGAACCTGATTGATTTTTCCTTGTTTTAAGATCCAAGGAGTTTGGATCTTGATTCACCAGGAGTTGGTGGGAGGAAGGAGGGGAATGGTTAATTTCTCCTTCTTTTAGATCCAAGGGGGTTGGATCTGTATTCACCAGAAGTTGGTGGGAGGAAGGAGGGGGGATGGTTAATTTCTCCTTGTTTTAAGATCCAAGGGGTTTGGATCTGTATTCACCAGGGAATTGGTGAAAGGTTTCTCAAGGCTACCCAGGGGAGGAAATTAGCCTTGGGATGGTGGTTAAGCTTACAAGTTTTCATGCAGGCCCCTACATTTGTACCCTAAACTTCAAAGTGGGGATACAGCCTTGACACAGGTACTCTCTGTGGATCACCCCACTCAATGCGTCTTCATTCTAGGAAGCAAGCCGGCTAGACAGTAAAACATCAGACGCTGCTCCCAATACTACACTCAGTGTTTCCAAAATTAGTAGACTTTATGGCCACAAGAGACCTTTAGAGCATCTCATCTAAGCCCCTGCATATCATAGGCCTCCTGTATAGTACAATAGTTACTTTTTGGGCACACACATTCCAGAAAGGCATCTAGTCTTCATTCAATGACATCAAGAGATGGAGAATCCACCACTTTCCCTTTTAGTGAGTGCCAGGGGGCTCCATTTCCCCTTCCACTAGCTCCCCATTTACAGTGAGCCAGAGCAGTACCTGAAGCAGGGAGAGGGAGTTGCTAAGGCCTCAGAGGAACAGCCCCTGCAGTGTCTCAGGCACATGGCGTAAGTGCCGGATGATGCGGAGCTGGTGCATCTCTTTGGCCGTGACGTCCTCCTCCTGCAAGGGAACGAGAACCTGTCAGAGACTCAAATGCCCCGAGGAATGAGGGGCAATTAAGAACACCTGGAACCAGCAGTATTTACACCCAGCACCTGCCCACCACTGAGGGATGAATTCACCTCCTGAACCCCAGAATGGAGTCGTCTTCTCCTTTTTAGTAATCTCCAGTGCCAACCCCCGTCCTTGTAGGGTGAGCTCCTGCTACCTCCCCCTCAGTGCCCTTGACAGCTGTTCCACCTCCAAACCACAGCTCAAGTTAGTAAAACATCAGACGCTGCTCCCAATACTACACTCAGTGTTTCCAAAATTAGTAGACTTTATGGCCACAAGAGACCTTTACAGCATCTCATCTAAGCCCCTGCATATCATAGGTTTCCTGTATAGGACAATAGTTACTTTTTGGGCAGAAACATTCCACAAAGGCATTTAGTCTTCATTCAATGACATCAAGAGATGGAGAATCCACCACTTTCCCATTTAGTGAGTGCCAGGGGGCTCCATTTCCCCTTCCACTAGCACCCCATTTACAGTGAGCCAGAGCAGTACCTGCAGCAGGGAGTAGGAGTTGCTGATGTTCACAAAGGCACAGCCCCTGCAGTGTCAACTTCGCACGAGGGGAGGTGAAGAGCACCCCCAGCAACACACACACACACACACCACTCTTGGTGGTGGGAGGGGAACAAGAGAAAGGAAGGAGGGATGGAGGAAAAGGTAAAACGAAAAGGAGAAACCCTAATGTCCCCAGTGATTCTACGGCACAAAATCCCAGGTGGGCTATAAAATTCTGCCACCTTGAACTAGTGTTTTCCATGCCTAGAATTCAGCTGGCACCAGATGGATCAGACTGAGCAGGTTAAAAACCTCTCCAAGGCTCTTACCTTCTCAACAGGCACGTCTGTTTTCTAGTAAAATCAATAAAAGGAGAAAACTCGAAAGAGGTTCCTGCTCGCACTCACATAGGTCTCCCACAGTATTCTTGCCGCCAAGTTAAAGAAGTATGGGCTGGATGAATGGACTGTAAGCTGGATAGAAAGCTGGCTAGATCGTCGGGCTCAACGGGTAGTGATCAATGGCTCCATGTCTAGTTGGCAGCCGGTTTCAAGCGGAGTGCCCCAAGGGTCGGTCCTGGGGCCGGTTTTGTTTAATATCTTTATTAATGATCTGGAGGATGGTGTGGACTGCACTCTCAGCAAGTTTGCAGGTGACACTCAACTAGGAGGCGTGGTAGATACTCTAGAGGGTAGGGATCGGATACAGAGGGACCTAGACAAATTAGAGGATTGGGCCGAAAAAAACCTGATGAGGTTCAACAAGGACAAGAGCAGAGTCCTGCACTTAGGACGGAAGAATCCCACGCACTGCTACAGACTAGGGACCAAATGGCTAGGTAGCAGTTCTGCAGAAAAGGACCTAGGGGTCACAGTGGACGAGAAGCTGGATATGAGTCAACAGTGTGCTCTTGTACCCAAGAAGGCTAACGGCATTTTGGGCTGTATAAGTAGGGGCATTGCCAGCAGATCGAGGAACGTGATCGTTCCCCTTTATTCGACATTGGTGAGGCCTGAAATGGAATACTGTGTCCAGTTTTGGGCCCCACACTACAAGAAGGATGAGGAAAAATTGGAAAGAGTCCAGCGGAGGGCAACAAAAATGATTAGGGGTCTGGAGCACATGACTTATGAGGAGAGGCTGAGGGAACTGGGATTGTTTAGTCTCCAGAAGAGAAGAATGAGGGGGGATTTGATAGCAGCCTTCAACTACCTGAAGGGGGGTTCCAAAGAGGATGGAGCTCGGCTGTTCTCAGTGGTGGCAGATGACAGAATAAGGAGGAATGGTCTCAAGTTGCAGTGGGGGAGGTCCAGGTTGGATATCAGGAAAAACTATTTCACTAGGAGGATGGTGAAACACTGGAATGCGTTACCTAGGGAGGTGGTGGAGTCTCCTTCCTTGGAGGTTTTTAAGGCCCGGCTTGACAAAGCCCTGGCTGGGATGATTTAGCTGGGAATTGGTCCTGCTTTGAGCAGGGGGTTGGACTAGATGACCTCTTGAGGTCCGTTCCAACTCTGATATTCTATGATTCTATGATTCTAACAGGGACGTCTGTTTTCTAGTAAAATCAGTAAAAGGAAAGGAGAAAACTCGAAAGAGGCTCCTGCTCGCACTCACATACGTCAACCCTAACACTCTCTCAGTCCTCAAAGAGAGACCTCGAGAAGGAGAGTTGCTGAAGCAAAGCCACAGGGGTCCACCACTTTCCCTTTTAGTGAGTGCCAGGGGGCTCCATTTCCCCTTCCACTAGCACCCCATTTACAGTGAGGCAGAGCAGTACCTGCAGCAAGGAGCGGGAGTTGCTGATGTTCACAGAGGCACAGCCCCTGCAGTGTCTCAGGAATCTGGCGCAAGTGCTGGATGATGCGGAGCTGGTGCATCACTTTTGGCCGTGACGTCCTCCTGCTGCAAGGGAACGAGAACCTGTCAGAGACTCAAACGCCCCGAGGAATCAGCGGGAATTAAGGGCACCTGGAACCAGCACTACTTCCACCCATCACCTGCCCACCACTGAGGGATAAATTCACCTCCTGAACCCCAGAATGGAGTCTTCTTGTCCTTTCTAGTAACCTCCAGTGCCAACCCCCCTCCTTGAAGGATGAGCTCCTGCTATCTCCCCCTCAGTGCCCTTGACAGCTGTTCCACCTCCAAACCACAGCTCAAGTTATTAGTACCTTTGGACACAGACTGGCTAACCTAGTGAGGAGGGCTTTAAACTAGGTTCGACGGGGACAGGTGAGCAAAGCCCACAGGTAAGTGGGGAACATGGAGACCGGGGAGATGGGTCAAAAACGAGAGGGAGTGTGGGCTATATTGTCAGAGGGAAAGGAGGGTCAGGACAAAACTGGGAGGAAAGATCAAACCAGTATCTTAGATGTCTATATACAAATGCGAGAAGTATGGGGAATAAGCAGGAAGAACTGGAAGTGCTAATAAATAAATACAACTATGACATTGTTGGCATCACTGAAACTTGGTGGGATAATACACATGATTGGAATGTTGGTGTGGATGGGTACAGCTTGCTCAGGAAGGATAGACAGGGGAAAAGGGAGGAGGTGTTGCCTTGTATATTAAAAATGTACACACTTGGACTGAGGTAGAGATGGACATAGGAGACGGAAGTGTTGAGAGTCTCTGGGTTAGGCTAAAAGGGGTAAAAAACAAGGGAGATGTCATGCTAGGAGTCTACTACACGCCACCTAACCAGGTGGAAGAGGTGGATGAGGCTTTTTTTAAGCAACTAACAAACTCATCCAAAGCCCAAGATTTGGTGGTGATGGGGGACTTCAACTATCCGGCTATATGTTGGGAAAATAACACAGCGGGGCACAGACTATCCAACAAATTCCTGGACTGCATTGGAGACAACTTTTGATTTCAGAAGGTTGAAAAAGCTACTGGGGGGAAGCTGTTCTAGACTTGATTTTAACAAATAGGGAGGAACTCGTTGAGAATTTGAAAGTAGAAGGCAGCCTGGGTGAAAGTGATCATGAAATCATAGAGTTTGCAATTCTAAGGAAGGGTAGAAGGGAGAACAGCAAAATAGAGACAATGGATTTCAGGAAGGCAGATTTTGGTAAGCTCAGAGAGCTGATAGGTAAGGTCCCATGGGAATCAAGACTGAGGGGAAAAACAACTGAGGAGAGTTGGCAGTTTTTCAAAGGGACACTATTAAGGGCCCAAAAGCAAGCTATTCCGCTGGTTAGGAAAGATAGAAAATGTGGCAAAAGACCACCTTGGCTTAACCATGAGATCTTGCATGATCTAAAAAATAAAAAGGAGTCATATCAAAAATGGAAACTGGGACAGATTACAAAGGATGAATATAGGCAAACAACACAGGAATGCAGGGGCAAGATTAGAAAGGCAAAGGCACAAAATGAGCTCAAACTAGCTACGGGAATAAAGGGAAACAAGAAGACTTTTTATCAATACATTAGAAGCAAGAGGAAGACCAAAGACAGGGTAGGCCCACTGCTTAGTGAAGAGGGAGAAACAGTAACAGGAAACTTGGAAATGGCGGAGATGCTTAATGACTTCTTTGTTTCGGTCTTCACCGAGAAGTCTGAAGGAATGCCTAACATAGTGAATGCTAATGGGAAGGGGGTAGGTTTAGCAGATAAAATAAAAAAAGAACAAGTTAAAAATCACTTAGAAAAGTTAGATGTCTGCAAGTCACCCGGGCCTGATAAAATGCATCCTAGAATACTCAAGGAGCTAATAGAGGAGGTATCTGAGCCTCTAGCTATTATCTTTGGAAAATCATGGGAGACGGGAGAGATTCCAGAAGACTGGAAAAAGGCAAATATAGTGCCCATCTATAAAAAGGGAAATAAAAACAACCCAGGAAACTACAGACCCCAGTGAGTTTAACTTCTGTGCCAGGGAAGATAATGGAGCAAGTAATTAAGGAAATCATCTGCAAACACTTGGAAGGTGGTAAGGTGATAGGGAACAGCCAGCATGGATTTGTGAAGAACAAATCTGATAGCTTTCTTTGATAGGATAACGAGCCTTGTGGATAAGGGTGAGGCTGTGGATGTGGTATACCTAGACTTTAGTAAGGCATTTCATACGGTCTCGCATGATATTCTTATTGATAAACTAGGCAAATACAATTTAGATGGGGCTACTATAAGGTGGGTGCATAACTGGCTGGATAACCGTACTCAGAGAGTTTTTATTAATAGTTCCCAATCCTGCTGGAAAGCCATAACGAGTGGGGTATCGCAGGGGTCTGTTTTGGGACCGGCGCTGTTCAATATCTTCATCAACGACTTAGATATTGGCATAGAAAGTACGCTTATTAAGTTTGCGGATGATACCAAACTGGGAGGGATTGCAACTGCTTTGGAGGACAGGGTCATAATTCAAAATGATCTGGACAAATTGGAGAAATGGTCTGAGTTAAACAGGATGAAGTTTAACAAAGACAAATGCAAAGTGCTCCACTTAGGAAGGAACAATCAGTTTCACACATACAGAATGGGAAGAGACTGTCTAGGAAGGAGTACGGCAGAAAGGGATCTAGGGGTTATAGTGGACCACAAGCTAAATATGTGTCAACAGTGTGATGCTGTTGCAAAAAAAGCAAACCTGATTCTGGGATGTATTAACAGGTGTGTTGTGAGCAAGACACGAGAAGTCATCCTTCCGCTCTACTCTGCTCTGGTTAGGCCTCAGCTGGAGTATTGTGTCCAGTTCTGGGCACCGCATTTTAAAAAAGATGTGGAGAAATTGGAAAGGGTCCAGAGAAGAGCAACAAGAATGATTAAAGGTCTTGAGAACATGACCTATGAAGGAAGGCTGAAAGAATTGGCTTTGTTTAGTTTGGAAAAGAGAAGACTGAGAGGAGACATGATAGCAGTTTTCAGGTATTTAAAAGGGTGTCATAAGGAGGAGGGAGAAAACTTGTTCACCTTAGCCTCTAAGGATAGAACCAGAAGCAATGGGTTTAAAGTGCAGCAAGGGAGGTCTAGGTTGGACATTAGGAAAAAGTTCCTAACTGTCAGGGTGGTTAAACACTGGAATAAATTGCCGAGGGAGGTTGTGGAATCTCCATCTCTTGAGATATTTAAGAGTAGGTTAGATAAATGTCTATCAGGGATGGTCTAGATGGTATTTGGTCCTGCCACGCGGGCAGGGGACTGGACTCGATGACCTCTCGAGGTCCCTTCCAGTCCGATAATCTATGAATGTATGAAAAAAACACTGTTCTCCACCCCCACCCAGGTTGGGCAGGGAGGCGGCTCTAGCAGGGGGGGCAGGAGGGATTCTGGCAGCAGTGAAGTGGGTTGCGGGGAAGTTGAGATCTTGACCCAAGTCATCCCAGACACTAATGCTAAGCCACAGGATGGCAGCATCTAGTGTTAGTGGAGTCCAAACACTATTTCAACCCCACAGTTTTCGAGGAACAGGAGAAAGGACAAAAGAAGTAAGAGATGAAGAGAAAGGAAGGAGGGATGGAGGAAAAGGTAAAACAAAAAGGACAAACCCTAATGTCCCCAGTGATTCTACGGCACAAAATCCAAGGGATGGAATAAAATTCTGCCATCTTAAACTACTGTTTTCCATGCCTAGAATTCAGCTGGCACCACGTGGATCAGACTGAGCAGCTGCCAAAACCTCTTGGAGGCTCTTACCTTCTAAACAGGGACGTCTGTTTTCTAGTAAAATCAGTAAAAGGAAAGGAGAAAACTCGAAAGAGGCTCCTGCACGCACTCACGTACGTGAACCCTAATACTCTCTCAGTCCTCAAAGAAAGACCCCGAGAAGGAGACTTGCTGAAGCAAAGCCACAGGGTCTCTGAGGTTTCCCTGGCCCTGTGCTCCTGTCCTGCCAGGCTGATGTCAGCATCTCTCTCTGAGGTCACCACCTCTCTAACACATTTGACCAATAAGCTGACATCCTGCAAAAGGCCTTTGTGATGTCACTGCCACACCCAACCAAACCCTGAAGTGCTAATGTCCTGCTGCTGGCCTGACACTTTGAAGGTTTGAGGTTGTCATAACTATAAAGGGAAGGGTAACAGCTGTCCTGTGTACAGTACTATAAAATCCTCCTGGCCAGAGACTCCAAAATCCTTTTCCCTGTAAAGGGTTAAGAAGCTCAGGTAACCTGGCTGGCATCTGACCTAAAGGACCAATAAGGGGACAAGATACTTTCAAATCTTGGGGAGGGGAAGGCTTTTGTTTGTGTTCTTTGTTTGTGTGGGTGTTCGCCCTCGGGACTGAGAGGGACCAGACATCAATCCAGGTTCTCCACATCTTTCTAAACAAGTCTCTCCTATTTCAAACAAGGCGTGTTAGTTTTCCTTTGTTTTCTCAACTTGTATATGTACCTTTTACTAGAGTGTTTATCTTTGTTTGCTGTACTTTGAACCTAAGACTAGAGGGGAGTCCTCTGAGCTCTTTAAGTTTGATTACCCTGTAAGGTAAATTTCCATACTGATTTTACAGAGATGATTTTTACCTTTTTCTTTAATTAAAAGCCTTATTTTTAAGAACCTGATTGATTTTTCCTTGTTTTAAGATCCAAGGAGTTTGGATCTTGATTCACCAAGAGTTGGTGGGAGGAAGGAGGGGAATGGTTAATTTCTCCTTCTTTTAGATCCAAGGGGGTTGGATCTGTATTCACCAGAAGTTGGTGTGAGGAAGGAGGGGGGATGGTTTATTTCTCCTTGTTTTAAGATCCAAGGGGTTTGGATCTGTATTCACCAGGGAATTGGTGAAAGGTTTCTCAAGGCTACCCAGGGGAGGAAATTAGCCTTGGGATGGTGGTTAAGCTTAGAAGTTTTCATGCAGGCCCCTACATTTGTACCCTAAACTTCAAAGTGGGGATACAGCCTTGACACAGGTACTCTCTGTGGATCACCCCACTCAATGCGTCTTCATTCTAGGAAGCAAGCCGGCTAGACAGTAAAACATCACAGGCTGCTCCCAATACTACACTCAGTGTTTCCAAAATTTGAATACTTTATGGCCACAAGAGACCTTTAGAGCATCTCATCTAAGCCCCTGCATATCATAGGCCTCCTCTATAGTACAATAGTTACTTTTTGGGCACACACATTCCAGAAAGGCATCTAGTCTTCATTCAATGACATCAAGAGATGGAGAATCCACCACTTTGCCTTTTAGTGAGTGCCAGGGGGCTCCATTTCCCCTTCCACTAGTTCCCCATTTACAGTGAGACAGAGCAGTACCTGCAGCAGGGAGCGGGAGTTGCTGAAAGACTCAGAGGAACAACCCATGCAGTGTCTCAGGCACCTGGCACAAGTGGCGGATGATGCGGGTGCATCACTTTGGCCGTGACGTCCTCCTGCTGCAAGGGAACGAGAACCTGTCAGAGACTCAAACGCCCCGAGGAATCAGGGGGAATTAAGGGCACCGGGAACAAGCAGTATTTCCACTCAGCACCTGCCCACCGCTGAGGGATGAATTCACCTCCTGAACCCCAGAATGGAGTCTTCTTGTCCTTTCTAGTAACCTCCAGTGCCAAATCCCCTCCTTGAAGGGTGAGCTGCTGCTACCTCCCTCTCAGTGCCCTTGACAGCTGTTCCACCACCAAACCACAGCTCAAGTTATCAGAACCCTCTTCTCCACCCCCACCCAGGTTGGCCAGGGAGGCGGCTCTAGCAGGGGTGGCAGGAGGGATTCTGCCAGCAGTGAAGTGGGTTCCGGGGAGGTTGAGATCTTGCCCCAAGTCATCCCAGACACCAATGCTAATCCACACGATGGCAGCATCTAGTGTCAGTGGAGTCCAAGCACTATTTCAACCACACAGGTTTGGATGAACTCCCCACAAAGGGAGGTGAAGAGCACCCCCAGCAACACACAAACACACACACACACACAAAAACCACTCCCGGTGGTGGGAGGGGAACAGGAGAAAGGACAAAAGAAATAAGAGATGAAGAGAAAGGAAGGAGGGAGGGAGGAAAAGGTAAAACGAAAAGGACAAACACTAATGTCCCCAGTGATTCTACGGGACAAAATCACAGGGAGGGAATAAAATTCTGCCACCTTGAACTAGTGTTTTCCATGCTTAGAATTCAGCTGGCACCAGGTGGATCAGACTGAACAGGATACAAACCTCTCCGAGGCACTTACCTTCCTCAAAGAGAGACCTCAAGGAGGAGACTTGCTGAAGCAAAGCCAGAGGGGTCTCTGAGGTTTCCCTGGCCCTCATGTCAGCATCTCTCTCTGATGTCAGCATCTCTCTCTGAGGTCACCACCTCCCTAACACATTTGACCAATAAGCTGACGTCCTGCAAAAGGCCTTTGTGATGTCACTGCCACACCCAACCAAACCCTGAAGTGCTAATGTCCTCCTGCTGGCCTGACACTTTGAAGGTTTGAGCTACTCTGTGTGAATCACCCCACTCAATGGGTCTTCATTCTAGGAAGCAAGCCGGCTAGACAATAAAACATCAGAGGCTGCTCCCAATGCTACACTCCGTGTTTCCAAAATTACTACACTTTATGGCCAGAAGAGACCTTTAGAGCATCTAATCTAAGCCCCTGCATATCATGGGCTTCCTGTATAGTACAATAGTTACTTTTTGGGTACAAACATTCCAGAAAGGTATCTAGTCTAAATTAAATGACATTAAGAGATGGAGAATCCATCACTTTCCCTTTTAGTGAGTGCCAGGGGGCTCCATTTCCCCTTCCACTAGCTCCCCATTTACAGTGAGCCAGAGCAGTACCTGCAGCAGGGAGCGGGAGTTCCTGAAGGCCTCAGAGGCGCAGCCCCTGCAGTGTCTCAGGCACGTGGCGTAAGTGCAGGATGATGCGGAGCTGGTGCATCATTTTGGCCGTGACGTCCTCCTGCTGCAAGGGAACGAGAACCTGTCAGAGACTCAAACGCCCCGAGGAATCAGGGGGAATTAAGGGAACCTGGAACCAGCAGTATTTCCACCCAGCACCTGCCCATCAATGAGAGATGAATTCACCTCCCGAACCCGAAAATGGAGTCTTCTTGTCCTTCCTAGAAACCTCCAGAGCCAACCCCCCTCCTTGTAGGGTGAGCTCCTGCTACCTCCTGTTCAGTGCCCTTCACAGATATTCCACCTCCAAACCACAGCTCAAGTCATCAGAACCCTCTTCTCCACCCCGACACAGGTTGGGCTGGGAGGCGGCTCTAACAGGGTGTGCAGGAGGGATTCTGACAGCAGTGAAGTAGGTTGCAGGGAGGTTGAGATCTTGACGCAAGTCATCCCAGACACTAATGCTAAGTCACACAATGGCAGCATCTACTGTCAGTGGGGTCCAAGCACTATTTCAACCCCACAGTTTTGGATCAACTCCCCACAAGGGGAGGAGAAGAGAACCATCAGCACCACACACACACACACACACACCACTCCTGGTGGTGTGAGGGGAACAAGAGAAAGGACAAAAGAAGTAAGAGATGAAGAGAAAGGAAGGAGGGATGGAGGAAAAGGGAAAAGGAAAAGGACAAACCCTAATGTCCCCATGTCGGACATCAGGAATGGTAACATACATAAGCCAGTATGTGAACACTTCAATCTCCCTGGTCATTCTATTACAGATTTAAAAGTCACTATCATTGAACAAAAAAAACTTCAGAAACAGACTTCAAAGAGAAACAGCAGAACTAAAATTCATTTGCAAATTCAACACCATTAATCTGGGCTTGAATAGGGACTGGGAGTGGCTGGCTCACTACAGAAGCAGCTTTTCCTCTCCTGGAATTGACACCTCCTCATCTATTATTGGGAGTGGACTACATCCACCCTGATTTTTGAATTGGCCCTGTCAACACTGGTTCTCCACTTGTGAAGTAACTCCCTGCTCTCCATGTGTCAGTATATAATGCCTGCATCTGTAACTTTCACTCTATGCATCCGAAGAAGTGAGGTTTTTACTCACGAAAGCTTATGCCCAAATAAATCTGTTAGTCTTTAAGGTGCCACCAGACTCCTTGTTGTTTTCCTAATATCCCCAGTGATTCTACGGGACAAAATCCCAGGGAGGGAATAAAATTCTGCACCTTAAACTAGTGTTTTCCATGCCTAGAATTCAGATGGCACCAGGTGGATCAGACTGAACAGGTTACAAACCTCTCCGAGGCACTTACTTTCTCAACAGGGACTTCTGTTTTCTAGTAAAATGGGTAAAAGGAAAGGAGAAAACTCGAAAGAGGCTCCTGCTCACACTCACATATGTGAACCCTAATACTCTCTCAGTCCTCAAAGAGAACTCGAGAAGGAGACTTGCTGAAGCAAAGCCACAGGGGTCTCTGAGGTTTCCCTGGCCCTGCGCCCCTGTTTTGCCTGGCTGATGTGAGCATCTCTCTCTGAGGTCACCACCTCCCTAACAACTTTGACCAATAGGCTGAGCTCCTGCAAAAGGCCTTTGTGATGTCACTGCCACACCCACCCATCCCCTGAAGTGCTAATGTCCTGCTGCTGGCCTGACACTTTGAAGGTTTGAGCTACTCTCTGTGGATCACCCCACTCAATGCGTCTTCATTCTAGGAAGCAAGCCGGTTAGACAGTAAAACATTAGAGGCTGCTCCCAATGCTACACTCAGTGTTTCCAAAATTAATACACTTTATGGCCAGAAGAGACCTTTAGAGCATCTCATCTAACCCCCTGCATATCATAGGCTTCCTGTATAGGACAATAGTAACTTCTTGGGCACAAACATTCCAGAAAGGCATCTAGTTTCATTCAATGACTTCAAGAGATGGAGAATGCACCACTTTCCCTTTCACTGAGTGCCAGGGGTTCCATTTCCCCTTCCACTAGCTCCCCATTTACAGTGAGCCAGAGCAGTACCTGCAACAGGGAGCGGGAGTTGCTGAAGGCCTCAGAGGCACAACCCCTCCAGTGTCTCTGGCACCTGGCGCAAGTGATGGATGATGCGGAGCTGGTGCCTCACTTTGGCCGTGACGCCCTCCTGCTGCAAGGGAATGAGAACCAGTCAGACTCAAACGCCCCGAGGAATCAGGGGGAATTAAGGGCACCTGGAACCAGCAGTATTTCCACTCAGCACCTGCCCAACACTGAGGGATAAATTCACCTCCTGAAAGCCAGAATGGAGTCTTCTTGTCCTTTCTAGTAACCTCCAGTGCCAATCCCCTTCCTTCTAGGGTGAGCTCCTGCTACCTCCCCCTCAGTGTCCTTGACAGCTGTTCCACCTCCAAACCACAGCTTAAGTCATCAGAAACCTCTTCTAGACCCCCACCAAGGTTGGGCTGGGAGGCGGGTCTAGCAGTGGGGGCAGGAGGGATTCTGGCAGCAGTGAAGTGGGTTGCGGGGAGGTTGAGATCTTGCCCAAGTCATCCGAGACACTAACGCTAAGCCACAGGATGGCAGCATCTAGTGTCTGTGGAGTCCAAGCACTATTTCAACCCCACAGTTTTGGATGAACTTCCCACAAGAGGAGGTGAAGATCACCCCCAGCAACACACACACACACACACACACACACACACACACACACACCACTCCTGGTGGTGGGAGGGGAACAGGAGAAAGGACAAAAGAAGTAAGAGATGAAGAGAAAGGAAGGAGGGATGGTGGAAAAGGTAAAACGAAAAGGACAAACCCTAATGTCCCCAGTGATTCCACGGGACAAAATCCCGTGTGGACTACAAAATTCTGTCACCTTGAACTAGTGTTTTCCATGCCTAGAATTCAACGGGCACCAGGTGGATCAGACTGAGCAGGTTCAAAAACCTCTTGGAGGCTCTTACCTTCTAAACAGGGACGTCTGTTTTCTAGTAAAATCAGTAAAAGGGAAGGAGAAAACTCGAAAGAGGCTCCTGCTCGCACTCACATACGTGAACCCTAATACTCTCTCAGTACTCAAAGAGAGACCTCGAGAAGGAGACTTGCTAAAGCAAAGCCACAGGGGTCTCTGAGGTTTCCCTGTCCCTGCGCCCCTGACTGATGTCAGCATCTCTCTCTGAGGTCACCACCTCCCTAACACCTTTGACCAATACGCTGAGATACTGCATGTAGCGGGGCGGCCTGGCTCCCAGGCGCCCCAGGAAGTCAAGGCCACCGCGGCCTGTCCCCACCCCCCGGAAGTCAAGGGGCGGGACAGGAAGTATAAAGGCCAAGCCACAGCGCTCAGTAGCTGGCCGGCAGCGGGAGAGGACAGACGCTGGTGCCCGAGCTCCCGCGGACCTGAGCCTGCCGAGAGCCCGGTATCCTGAGGAACGGTCTGAGCTTCCCCCGCCAAGGGCCCAGAGGGAGTGACAGACCTACCTGCTGCTCGGGGCCCGGAGGAGCCCATGATCTGCGACCCAGCAGACGGAACTCAGGAGGAACAGGTACCCATGGAGGAGGAGATGGGAAGTGGCCCGGGGATAGCAGACCCCGAACCCATGTCAGTGTGTTGCGGTCAGGATCCCCACTGACTGCGCGGCAGACGGACTGCTGCGGATAGGGCCCCGGGCTGGAACACAGTGGAGTGGGTGGGCCTGTGTTCCCCCCTGCCACCCCGTGCTGGGTGGCAGTCTCTCCTCCTCCTTGTCCAAGGGGCCTGGGCCTCTGACTTACGATTGGTTTGCTGCCCCGCCCTGACCCAGGGCCGGAGCTGTTGATTGTGTGCTCAGTCCCTGCATAAGGGCCTGAGCTCTGAACTGTTGATTGTGTGCTCAGTCCCTGCACAAAGGCCTGAGCGCCGAACTGCTAATTGTGTGCTCAGCCCCTACCCAAAGGTCTGGGCCCTAACTATTATTCGCTTTGTAGCGGGGCGGCCTGGCTCCCAGGTACCCCAGGGAGGGACGAGCCCCACCCCGGAACTACTACACTGCAAAAGGCCTTTGTGATGTCACTGCCACACCCACCCATCCCCTGAAGTGCTAATGTCCTGCTGCTGGCCTGACACTTTGAAGGTTTCAGCTACTCTCTGTGGATCACCCCACTCGATGCGTCTTCATTCTAGGAAGCAAGCAGGCTAGACAGTAAAGCATTAGAGGCTGCTCCCAATGCTACACTCAGTGTTTCCAAAATTACTACACTTTATGGCCAGAAGAGACCTTTAGAACATCTCATCTAACCCCCTGCATATCATAGGCTTCCTGTATAGTACAATAGGTACTTTTTGGGCACACACATTCCAGAAAGGCATCTAGTCTTCATGAAATGACATCAAGAGATGGAGAATCCACCACTTTCCCTTTTCCTGAGTGCCAGGGGGCTCCATTTCCCCTTCCACTAGCTCGCCATTTACAGTGAGCCAGAGCAGTACCTGCAGCAGGGAGCGGGAGTTGCTGATGGCCTCAGAGGCACAGCCCCTGCAGTGTCTAAGGCACCTGGCACAAGTGCCGGATGATGCAGAACTGGTGTATCACTCTGGCCATGACGTCCTCCTGCTGCAAGGGAACGAGAACCTGTCAAAGACTCAAACGCCCCGAGGAATCAGGGGGAATTAAGGGCATCTGGAACCAGCAGTATTTCCACCCAGCACCTCCCCACCACTGAGGGATGAATTCACCTCCTGAACCCCAGAATGGAGTCTTCTTGTCCTTTCTAGTAACCTCCAGTGCCAACCCCCCTCCTTGAAGGATGAGATCCTGCTACTTCCCCCTCAGTGCCCTTGACAGCTGTTCCACCTCCAAACCACAGCTCAAGTTATCAGAACCCTCTTCTCCACCCCCACCCAGGTTGGGCAGGGAGGCGGCTCTAGCAGGGTGTGCAGGAGGGATTCTGCCAGCAGTGAAGTGGGTTGAGGGGAGGTTGAGATCTTGCCCCAATCATCCCAGACACTAATGCTAAGCCACAGGATGGCAGCATCTAGTGTCATTGGAGTTCAAGCACTATTTCAACCTCACAGTTTTGGATCAATTTCCCACAAGGGGAGGTGAAGAGCACCCCCAGCAACACACACACACACACACACACACCCCACTCCTGGTGGTGGCAGGTGAACAGGAGAAAGGACAAAAGAAGTAAGAGATGAAGAGAAAGGAAGGAGGGATGGAGGAAAAGGTAAAACGAAAATGACAAACACTAATGTCCCCTGTGATTCTACGGGACAAAATCCCACAGAGGGAATAAAATTCTGCCACCTTAACCTAGTGTTTTCCATGCCTAGAATTCAGCTGGCACCAGATGGATCAGACTGAGCAGGTTCCAAAACCTCTTGGAGCCTCTTACCTTCTAAATAGGGACGTCTGTTTTCTAGTAAAATCCGTCAAAGGAAAGGAGAAAACTCCAAAGAGGCTCCTGCTCGCACTCACACATGTGAACACTAATACTCTCTCAGTCCTCAAAGAGAGACCTCGAGAAGGAGACTTGCTGAAGCAATAACAGACACTTGGTGGGATAACTCACATGACTGGAGTACTGTCATGGATGGATATAAACTGTTCAGGAAGGACAGGCAGGGCAGAAAAGGTGGGGGAGTTGCATTGTATGTAAGAGAGGAGTATGAGTGCTCAGAGGTCCGGTATGAAACTGTAGAAAAACCTGAGAGTCTCTGGATAAAGTTGAGAAGTTTGAGCAACAAGGGGGATGTCACGGTTGGAGTCTGGTATAGACCACCAGACCAGGGGGATGAGGTGGACGAGGCTTTCTTCTGGCAACTAGCAGAAGTTGCTAGATCGCAGGCCCTGGTTCTCATGGGAGACTTTAATCACCCTGATATCTGCTAGGAGAGCAATACAGCGGTGCACAGACAATCCAGGAAGTTTTTGGAAAGTGTAGGGCACAATTTCCTGGTGCAAGTGCTGGAGGAACCAACTAGGGGCAGAGCTTTTCTCGACCTGCTGCTCACAAACAGGGAAGAATTAGTAGGGGAAGCAAAAGTGGATGGGAACCTGGGAGGCAGTGACCATGAGATGGTCGAGTTCAGGATCCTGACACAAGGAAGAAAGGAGAGCAGCAGAATACGGACCCTGGACTTCAGAAAAGCAGACTTTGACTCCCTCAGGGAACAGATGGGCAGGATCCCCTGGGAGAATAACATGAAGGGCAAAGGGGTCCAGGAGAGCTGGCTGTATTTTAAAGAATCCTTATTGCGGTTGCAGGAACAAACCATCCCGATGTGTAGAAAGAATAGTAAATATGGCAGGCGACCAGCTTGGCTAAAGAGTGAAATCCTTGCTGATCTTAAACGCAAAAAAGAAGCTTACAAGAAGTGGAAGATTGGACAAATGACCAGGGAGGAGTATAAAAATATTGCTCAGGCATGCAGGAGTGAAATCAGGAAGGCCAAATCACACTTGGAGTTGCAGCTAGCAAGAGATGTTAAGAGTAACAAGAAGGGTTTCTTCAGGTATGTTAGCAACAAGAAGAAAGTCAAGGAAAGTGTGGGCCCCTTACTGAATGAGGGAGGCAACCTAGTGACTGAGGATGTGGAAAAAGCTAATGTACTCAATGCTTTTTTTGCCTCTGTCTTCACGAACAAGGTCAGCTCCCAGACTGCTGCACTGGGCAGCACAATATGGGGAGAAGGTGACCAGCCCTCTGTGGAGAAAGAAGTGGTTCGGGACTATTTAGAAAAACTGGACGTGCACAACTCCATGGGGGGGCTGGATGCGCTGCATCCGAGGGTGCTAAAGGACTTGGCGGATGAGATTGCACAGCCATTAGCCATTATTTTTGAAAACTCATGGCGATCGAGGGAGGTCCCGGATGACTGGAAAAAGGCTAATGTAGTGCCCATCTTTAAAAAAGGGAAGGAGGAGGATCTGGGGAACTACAGGCCAGTCAGCCTCACCTCAGTCCCTGGAAAAATCATGGAGCAGGTCCTCAAGGAATCAATTATGAAACACTTAGAGGAGAGGAAAGTGATCAGGAACAGTCAGCATGGATTTACCAAGGGGAAGTCGTGCCTGACTAACCTAATTGCCTTCTATCATGAGATAACTGGCTCTGTGGATGAGGGGAAAGCAGTGGATGTGTTATTCCTTGACTTTAGCAAAGCTTTTGATACGCTCTCCCACAGTATTCTTGCCACCAAGTTAAAGAAGTATGGGCTGGATGAATGGACTGTAAGGTGGATAGAAAGCTGGCTGGATCGTCGGGCTCAACGGGTAGTGATCAATGGCTCCATGTCTAGTTGGCAGCCGGTTTCAAGCGGAGTAGTGCCCCAAGGGTCGGTCCTGGGGCCGGTTTTGTTTAATATCTTTATTAATGATCTGGAGGATGGTGTGGACTGCACTCTCAGCAAGTTTGCAGATGACACTAAACTAGGAGGCGTGGTAGATACGCTAGAGGGTAGGGATCGGATACAGAGGGACCTAGACAAATTAGAGGATTGGGCCAAAAAAAACCTGATGAAGTTCAACAAGGACAAGTGCAGAGTCCTGCACTTAGGACGGAAGAATCCCATGCACTGCTACAGACTAGGGACCGAATGGCTAGGTAGCAGTTCTGCAGAAAAGGACCTAGGGGTCACAGTGGACGAGAAGCTGGATATGAGTCAACAGTGTGCTCTTGTTGCCAAGAAGGCTAACGGCATTTTGGGCTGTATAAGTAGGGGCATTGCCAGCAGATCGAGGAACGTGATCGTTCCCCTTTATTCGACATTGGTGAGGCCTCATCTGGAATACTGTGTCCAGTTTTGGGCCTGTGGAAGCAGAGAAAGAGCTCACAGGAAGGGGATGCAATGCATGACAGTTCGTTAGCAAGAGTTAGGCTAACTGTAACCCTAATAACGCGAGATTTGTAGAAGCGAGGAATGTGTGAGGCGGGTGAGAAAGAACTGTGTAAGAAGTCATTATGACCTGGTATAGATAAGGTGTAGAAGACCTTGTGTAGATAAGGTATAGAAAATATTGTATGTTGGCAAGAGTCAAAACAAGTGAAGAAATGAGATATCAAGATGGCCTATGTATAAACAAAACGCAGCTGTCCCTCGTTATTTCTGTAATGAAAGGTATAAATGCTTGCTGTAATTAGTTACCTGGGAGAGACCTGCTTAGCTCTCTCCCTCTGGGCAATTGTGAGAGTTAATAAAGCATCTGACTTGCTGTACCTAAACAAATAGTGAGAACTCTGTTTTTCTCCGACAGGCCCCACACTACAAGAAGGATGTGGAAAAATTGGAAAGAGTCCAGTGGAGAGCAACAAAAATGATTAGGGGTCTGGAGCACATGACTTATGAGGAGAGGCTGAGGGAACTGGGATTGTTTAGTCTCCAGAAGAGAAGAATGAGGGGGGATTTGATAGCAGCCTTCAACTACCTGAAGGGGGGTTCCAAAGAGGATGGAGCTCGGTTGTTCTCAGTGGTGGCAGATGACAGAACAAGGAGCAATGGTCTCAAGTTGCAGTGGGGGAGGTCCAGGTTGGATATTAGGAAACACTATTTCACTAGGAGGGTGGTGAAGCACTGGAATGCGTTAACTAGGGAGCTGGTGGAGTCTCCTTCCTTGGAGGTTTTTAAGGCCCGGCTTGACAAAGCCCTGGCTGGGATGATTTAGTTGGGAATTGGTCCTGCTTTGAGGACGGGGTTGGAGTAGATGACCTCTTGAGGTCCCTTCCAACCCTGATATTCTATGATTCTATGAAAGTCACAGGGGTCTCTGAGGTTTCCCTGGCCCTAAGCCCCTGTCCTGCCTGGCTGATGTCAGCATCTCTCTCTGAGGTTACCACCTCCCTAACACCTTTGACCAATAGGCTGAGGTCCTGAAAAGGCCTTTGTGATGTCACTGCCACACCCACCCATCCCCGGAAGTGCTAATGTCCTGCTGCTGGCCTGACACTTTGAAGGTTTGAGCTACTCTGTGTGGATCACCCCACTCAATGCGTCTTCATTCTAGGAAGCAAGCCGGCTAGACAGTAAAACATCAGAGGCTGCTCCCAATACTACACTCAGTGTTTCCAAAATTTGTAGACTTTATGGCCACAAGAGACCTTTAGAGCATCTCATCTAAGCCCCTGCATATCATAGGCCTCCTGTATAGTACAATAGTTACTTTTTGGGCACACACATTCCAGAAAGGCATCTAGTCTTCATTCAATGACATCAAGAGATGGAGAATCCACCACTTTCCCTTTTAGTGAGTACCAGGGGGCTCCATTTCCCCTTCCACTAGTTCCCCATTTACAGTGAGACAGAGCAGTACCTGCAGCAGGGAGCGGGAGTTGCTGATGGCCTCAGAGGCACAGCCCCTGCAGTGTCTCAGGAATCTGGCGCAAGTGCCGGATGATGCGGAGCTGGTGCATCACTTTTGGCCGTGACGTCCTCCTGCTGCAAGGGAACGAGAACCTGTCAGAGACTCAAACGCCCCGAGGAATCTGGAGGAATTAAGGGCACCTGGAACCAGCAGTATTTCCACCCAGCACCTGCCGACCACTGAGGGATAAATTCACCTCCTGAACCCCAGAATGGAGTCTTCTTGTCCTTTCTAGTAACCTCCAGTGCCAACCCCCCTCCTTGAAGGATGAGCTCCTGCTATCTCCCCCTCAGTGCCCTTGACAGCTGTTCCACCTCCAAACCACAGCTCAAGTTATTAGTACCTTTGGACACAGACTGGCTAACCTAGTGAGGAGGGCTTTAAACTAGGTTCGACGGGGACAGGTGAGCAAAGCCCACAGGTAAGTGGGGAACATGGAGACCGGGGAGATGGGTCAAAAACGAGAGGGAGTGTGGGCTATATTGTCAGAGAGAAAGGAGGGTCAGGACAAAACTGGGAGGAAAGATCAAACCAGTATCTTAGATGCCTATATACAAATGCGAGAAGTATGGGGAATAAGCAGGAAGAACTGGAAGTGCTAATAAATAAATACAACTATGACATTGTTGGCATCACTGAAACTTGGTGGGATAATACACGTGATTGGAATGTTGGTGTGGATGGGTACAGCTTGCTCAGGAAGGATAGACAGGGGAAAAAGGGAGGAGGTGTTGCCTTGTATATTAAAAATGTACACACTTGGACTGAGGTAGAGATGGACATAGGAGACGTTGAGAGTCTCTGGGTTAGGCTAAAAGGGGTAAAAAACAAGGGAGATGTCATGCTAGGAGTCTACTACACGCCACCTAACCAGGTGGAAGAGGTGGATGAGGCTTTTTTTAAGCAACTAACAAAATCATCCAAAGCCCAAGATTTGGTGGTGATGGGGGACTTCAACTATCCGGCTATATGTTGGGAAAATAACACAGCGGGGCACAGACTATCCAACAAATTCCTGGACTGCATTGGAGACAACTTTTTATTTCAGAAGGTTGAAAAAGCTACTGGGGGGAAGCTGTTCTAGACTTGATTTTAACAAATAGGGAGGAACTCGTTGAGAATTTGAAAGTAGAAGGCAGCCTGGGTGAAAGTGATCATGAAATCATAGAGTTTGCAATTCTAAGGAAGGGTAGAAGGGAGAACAGCAAAATAGAGACAATGGATTTCAGGAAGGCAGATTTTGGTAAGCTCAGAGAGCTGATAGGTAAGGTCCCATGGGAATCAAGACTGAGGGGAAAAACAACTGAGGAGAGTTGGCAGTTTTTCAAAGGGACACTATTAAGGGCCCAAAAGCAAGCTATTCCGCTGGTTAGGAAAGATAGAAAATGTGGCAAAAGACCACCTTGGCTTAACCATGAGATCTTGCATGATCTAAAAAATAAAAAGGAGTCATATCAAAAATGGAAACTGGGACAGATTACAAAGGATGAATATAGGCAAACAACACAGGAATGCAGGGGCAAGATTAGAAAGGCAAAGGCACAAAATGAGCTCAAACTAGCTACGGGAATAAAGGGAAACAAGAAGACTTTTTATCAATACATTAGAAGCAAGAGGAAGACCAAAGACAGGGTAGGCCCACTGCTTAGTGAAGAGGGAGAAACAGTAACAGGAAACTTGGAAATGGCGGAGATGCTTAATGACTTCTTTGTTTCGGTCTTCATCGAGAAGTCTGAAGGAATGCCTAACATAGTGAATGCTAATGGGAAGGGGGTAGGTTTAGCAGATAAAATAAAAAAAGAACAAGTTAAAAATCACTTAGAAAAGTTAGAAGCCTGCAAGTCACCCGGGCCTGATGAAATGCATCCTAGAATACTCAAGGAGCTAATAGAGGAGGTATCTGAGCCTCTAGCTATTATCTTTGGAAAATCATGGGAGACGGGAGAGATTCCAGAAGACTGGAAAAGGGCAAATATAGTGCCCATCTATAAAAAGGGAAATAAAAACAACCCAGGAAACTACAGACCCCAGTGAGTTTAACTTCTGTGCCAGGGAAGATAATGGAGCAAGTAATTAAGGAAATCATCTGCAAACACTTGGAAGGTGGTAAGGTGATAGGGAACAGCCAGCATGGATTTGTGAAGAACAAATCACGTCAAACCAATCTGATAGCTTTCTTTGATAGGATAACGAGCCTTGTGGATAAGGGTGAGGCTGTGGATGTGGTATACCTAGACTTTAGTAAGGCATTTGATACGGTCTCGCATGATATTCTTATTGATAAACTAGGCAAATACAATTTAGATGGGGCTACTATAAGGTGGGTGCATAACTGGCTGGATAACCGTACTCAGAGAGTTGTTATTAATAGTTCCCAATCCTGCTGGAAAGCCATAACGAGTGGGGTATCGCAGGGGTCTGTTTTGGGACCGGCGCTGTTCAATATCTTCATCAACGACTTAGATATTGGCATAGAAAGTACGCTTATTAAGTTTGCGGATGATACCAAACTGGGAGGGATTGCAACTGCTTTGGAGGACAGGGTCATAATTCAAAATGATCTGGACAAATTGGAGAAATGGTCTGAGTTAAACAGGATGAAGTTTAACAAAGACAAATGCAAAGTGCTCCACTTAGGAAGGAACAATCAGTTTCACACATACAGAATGGGAAGAGACTGTCTAGGAAGGAGTACGGCAGAAAGGGATCTAGGGGTTATAGTGGACCACAAGCTAAATATGAGTCAACAGTGTGATGCTGTTGCAAAAAAAGCAAACCTGATTCTGGGATGTATTAACAGGTGTGTTGTGAGCAAGACACGAGAAGTCATTCTTCCGCTCTACTCTGCTCTGGTTAGGCCTCAGCTGGAGTATTGGGTCCAGTTCTGGGCACCGCATTTTAAAAAAGATGTGGAGAAATTGGAAAGGGTCCAGAGAAGAGCAACAAGAATGATTAAAGGTCTTGAGAACATGACCTATGAAGGAAGGCTGAAAGAATTGGCTTTGTTTAGTTTGGAAAAGAGAAGACTGAGAGGAGACATGATAGCAGTTTTCAGGTATTTAAAAGGGTGTCATAAGGAGGAGGGAGAAAACTTGTTCACCTTAGCCTCTAAGGATAGAACCAGAAGCAATGGGTTTAAAGTGCAGCAAGGGAGCTCTAGGTTGGACATTAGGAAAAAGTTCCTAACTGTCAGGGTGGTTAAACACTGGAATAAATTGCCGAGGGAGGTTGTGGAATCTCCATCTCTTGAGATATTTAAGAGTAGGTTAGATAAATGTCTATCAGGGATGGTCTAGATGGTATTTGGTCCTGCCACGCGGGCAGGGGACTGGACTCGATGACCTCTCGAGGTCCCTTCCAGTCCGATAATCTATGAATGTATGAAAAAAACACTGTTCTCCACCCCCACCCAGGTTGGCCAGGGAGGTTATTTAAGAGTAGGTTAGATAAATGTCTATCAGGGATGGTATTTGGTCTCATAGACTCATAGACTTTAAGGTCAGAAGGGACCATTATGATCATCTGGTCTGACCCCCTGCATGCTGCAGGCCACAAGACCCTTCCCTGGACTGTGCCGTTGAAGTCCCCAATCCTGTGTTTTAGTGACTTCAATCGGCAGGGACCCTCCTGCTAGTGATCCCTGCCCCATGCTGCGGAGGAAGGCGAAAAACCTCCAGAGGCTCAGCCAATCTACCCTGGAGGAAAATTCCTTCCCGACCCCAAATATGGCGATCAGTAATACCCCGAGCATGTAGGCAAGAGTCTCTAGCCTGACCCTTGTTTGCCATTATGCTATTTACGTACCATTGCTTGGTTTTCCTCGGCTACTATGTTTTACCATTAAACCATTCCCTCCATAAACTTATCCAACTTAATCTTAAAACCAGACAGGTCCGTTGCCCCCACCGTTTCCCTCGGAAGGCCGTTCCAATATTTCACCCCTCTGACGGTCAGAAACCTTCGTCTGATTTCAAGCCTGAACTTCCCCACGGCCAGTTTATATCCATTGGTTCTCGTGTCCACATTAGTACTCAGCTGAAATAATTCCTCTCCCTCCCTTGTATTTATCCCTCTGATATAGTTAAAGATAGCAATCATATCCCCCCTCAGCCTTCGTTTTGTCAGACTAAACAACCCGAGCTCCTCTAATCTCTTTTCATACGACAGGTTTTCCATTCCTCTGATCATCCTCGTCGCCCTTCTCTGCACCCGTTCCAATTTGAGTTCATCTTTTTTAAACATGGGAGACCAGAACTACACACAGTACTCCAAATGATGTCTCACCAGCGCCGTATACAACGGAAGCAGGACCTCCTTATCCCTACTAGATATACCTCGCCTAATACATCCCAAGACCGCATTGGCTTTTTTCACAGCCACGTCACATTGTCGACTCATAGTCATCCTGCGGTCTACAAGGACCCCTAGGTCCTTCTCCTCTTCCGTTACTTCTAACCAATGCGTCCCCATCTTGTAACTAAAATTGTAATTAGTCATCCCCAAGTGCATCACCTTACACTTTTCACTATTAAATTTCATCTTATTTCTGACACTCCAATTCACAAGCTCATTCAAGTCTCCCTGCAGAATATCCCTATCCTCCTCCGAATTTGCAACTCCTCCCACCTTCGTATCATCCGCAAACTTTATCAGCCCACTCTTGCAATCGGTTACGAGGTCAGTTATAAATAGATTAAATAAAATGGGTCCCAAAACCGAACCTTGAGGCACTCCACTAGTAACCTCCCTCTAACCCGACAGTTCACCCTTTAATACGACCCGCTGCATTCTCCCCATTAACCAATTCTTTATCCACCTCTGGATTTTCATATCGATCCCCATGTCTTCCAGTTTAACCAATAATTCCTCATGGGGTACAGTATCAAACGCTTTACTGAAATCCAGGTATATTAGGTCTACCGCATTTCCCTTATCTAATAAGTCCGTTACATGGTCCTGCCATGCGGGCAGGGGACTGGACTCGATGAAATCTCGAGGTCCCTTCCAGTCCTAGAATCTATGAATGTATGAAAAAAACACTGTTCTCCACCCCCACCCAGGTTGGCCAGGGAGGCGGCTCTAGCAGGGGGGGCAGGAGGGATTCTGGCAGCAGTGAAGTGGGTTGCGGGGAAGTTGAGATCTTGACCCAAGTCATCCCAGACACTAATGCTAAGCCACAGGATGGCAGCATATAGTGTCAGTGGAGTCCAAACACTATTTCAACCCCACAGTTTTCGATGAACTTCCCACAAGGAGAGGTGATGAGCACCCCCAGCAACACACACACACACACACACACCACTCCTGGTGGTGGGAGGGGAACAGGAGAAAGGACAAAAGAAGTAAGAGATGAAGAGAAAGGAAGGAGGGATGGAGGAAAAGGTAAAACAAAAAGGACAAACCCTAATGTCCCCAGTGATTCTACGGCACAAAATCCAAGGGATGGAATAAAATTCTGCCATCTTAAACTACTGTTTTCCATGCCTAGAATTCAGCTGGCACCACGTGGATCAGACTGAGCAGCTGCCAAAACCTCTTGGAGGCTCTTACCTTCTAAACAGGGACGTCTGTTTTCTAGTAAAATCAGTAAAAGGAAAGGAGAAAACTCGAAAGAGGCTCCTGCACGCACTCACGTACGTGAACCCTAATACTCTCTCAGTCCTCAAAGAAAGACCCCGAGAAGGAGACTTGCTGAAGCAAAGCCACAGGGTCTCTGAGGTTTCCCTGGCCCTGTGCTCCTGTCCTGCCAGGCTGATGTCAGCATCTCTCTCTGAGGTCACCACCTCCCTAACACATTTGACCAATAAGCTGACATCCTGCAAAAGGCCTTTGTGATGTCACTGCCACACCCAACCAAACCCTCAAGTGCTAATGTCCTGCTGCTGGCCTGACACTTTGAAGCTTTGAGGTTGTCATAACTATAAAGGGAAGGGTAACAGCTGTCCTGTGTACAGTACTATAAAATCCTCCTGGCCAGAGACTCCAAAATCCTTTTCCCTCTAAAGGGTTAAGAAGCTCAGGTAACCTGGCTGGCATCTGACCTAAAGGACCAATAAGGGGACAAGATACTTTCAAATCTTGGGGAGGGGAAGGCTTTTGTTTGTGTTCTTTGTTTGTGTGGGTGTTCGCCCTCGGGACTGAGAGGGACCAGACATCAATCCAGGTTCTCCACATCTTTCTAAACAAGTCTCTCCTATTTCAAACAAGGCGTGTTAGTTTTCCTTTGTTTTCTCAACTTGTAAATGTACCTTTTACTAGAGTGTTTATCTTTGTTTGCTGTACTTTGAACCTAAGACTAGAGGGGAGTCCTCTGAGCTCTTTAAGTTTGATTACCCTGTAAGGTTAATTTCCATACTGATTTTACAGAGATGATTTTTACCTTTTTCTTTAATTAAAAGCCTTATTTTTAAGAACCTGATTGATTTTTCCTTGTTTTAAGATCCAAGGAGTTTGGATCTTGATTCACCAGGAGTTGGTGGGAGGAAGGAGGGGAATGGTTAATTTCTCCTTCTTTTAGATCCAAGGGGGTTGGATCTGTATTCACCAGAAGTTGGTGGGAGGAAGGAGGGGGGACGGTTTATTTCTCCTTGTTTTAAGATCCAAGGGGTTTGGATCTGTATTCACCAGGGAATTGCTGAAAGGTTTCTCAAGGCTACCCAGGGGAGGAAATTAGCCTTGGGATGGTGGTTAAGCTTACAAGTTTTCATGCAGGCCCCTACATTTGTACCCTAAACTTCAAAGTGGGGATACAGCCTTGACACAGGTACTCTCTGTGGATCACCCCACTCAATGCGTCTTCATTCTAGGAAGCAAGCCGGCTAGACAGTAAAACATCACAGGCTGCTCCCAATACTACACTCAGTGTTTCCAAAATTTGTAGACGTTATGGCCCAGTGATTCTACCAGACAAAATTACAGGGAGGGATTAAAATTCTGCCACCTTGAACTAGTGTTTTCCATGCCTAGAATTCAGCTGGCACCAGATGGATCAGACTGAGCAGGTTCCAAAACCTCTTGGAGGCTCTTACTTTCTAAACAGGGATGTCTGTTTTCTAGTAAAATCAGTAAAAGGAAAGGAGACAACTCGAAAGAGGCTCCTGCTCTCACTCAAATACGTGAATCCTAATACTCTCTCAGTCCTCAAGAGAAACCTCGAGAAGGAGACTTGCTGAAGCAAAGCCACAGGGGTCTCTGAGGTTTCCCTGGCCATGCGCCTCTGTCCTGCCTCGCTGATGGCAGCATCTCTCTCTGAGGTTACCACCTCCCTAACACCTTTGACCAATATGCTGAGGTCCTGCAAAAGACCTTTGTGATATCACTGCCACCAATGAAACCCTTAAGTGCTAATGTCCTGCTGCTGGCCTGACACTATGAAGGTTTGAGCTACTCTCTGTGGATCACCCCACTCAATGCGTCTTCATTCTAGGAAGCAAGTGGGCTAGACAGTAAAACATCAGAGGCTGCTCCCAATGCTACACTCAGTGTTTCCAAAATTAGGAGACTTTATGGCCACAAGAGACCTTTAGAGCATCTAATCTAAGCCCCTGCATATCATAGGCTTCCTGTATAGTACAATAGTTACTCTTTGGGCACACACATTCCAGAAAGGCATCTAGTCTTCATTCAATGACATCAAGAGATGGAGAATCCACCACTTTCCCTTTTAGTGAGGGCCAGGGGGTTCCATTTCCCCTTCCACTAGCACCCCATTTACAGTGAGCCAGAGCAGTACCTGCAGCAGGGAGTGGGAGTTGCTGATGTCCACAGAGGCACAGCCCTTGCAGTGTCAACTTCCCACAAGGGGAGGTGAAGAGCACCCCCAGCAACACACACACCACTCCTGGTGGTGGGAGGGGAACAAGAGAAAGCAAGGAGGGATGGAGGAAAAGGTAAAACGAAAAGGACAAACCCTAATGTCCCCAGTGATTCTACGGCACAAAATCCCAGGTGGGCTATAAAATTCTGCCACCTTGAACTAGTGTTTTCCATGCCTAGAATTCAGCTGGCACCAGATGGATCAGACTGCAGACTGAGCAGGTTAAAAACCTCTCCAAGGTTCTTACCTTCTCAACAGGCACGTCTGTTTTCTAGTAAAATCAATAAAAGGAGAAACTCGAAAGAGGTTCCTCCTCGCACTCACATACTTGAACCCTAATACTCTCTGAGTCCTAAAAAGGGAGACCTCGAGAAGGCGACTTGCTAAAGCAAAGCCAAAGGGGTCTCTGAGGTTTCCCTGGCCCTGCGCTCCTGTCCTGCCTGGCTGATGTCAGCATCTCTCTCTCAGGTAACCACCTCCCTAACACCTTTGACCCATAGGCTGAGGTCCAGGATAAGGCCTTTGTGATATCACTGCCACACCCAACCAAACCCTAAAGTGCTAATGTCCTGCCACTGGCCTGACACTTTGAAGGTTTGAGCTACTCTCTGTGGATCACCCCACTCAATGCATCCTCATTCTAGGAAGCAAGCGGGCTAGACAGTAAAACATCAGAGGCTGCTCCCAATGCTACACTCAGTGTTTCCAAAATTAGTAGACTTTATGGTCAGAAGAGACCTTTAGAGCATCTAATCTAACCCGCTGCATATCATAGGCTTACTGTATAGTACAATAGTTACTCTTTGGGCACACACATTCCAGAAAGGCATCTAGTCTTCATTCAATGACATCAAGAGATGGAGAATCCACCACTTTCCCTTTTAGTGAGGGCCAGGGGGCTCCATTTCCCCTTCCACTAGCTCCCCATTTACAGTGAGCCAGAGCAGTACCTGCAGCAGGGAGCGGGAGTTGCTGAAGGCCTCAGAGGAACAGCCCCTGCAGTGTCTCAGGCACCTGGCGCAAGTGCCGGATGATGCGGAGCTGGTGCATCACTTTGGCCGTGACGTCCTCCTGCTGCAAGGGAACGAGAACCTGTCAGAAACTCAAAGGTCCCGAGGAATCAGGGGGAATTAAGGGCACCTGGAACCAGCAGTATTTCCACCCACCACCTGCCCACCGCTGAGGGATGAATTCACCTCCTGAACCCCAGAATGGAGTCTTCTTGTCCTTTCTAGTATCCTCCAGTGCCAACCCCCCTCAGTGTTCTTCACAGCTGTTCCACCTCCAAACCAAACCTCAAGTTATCAGAACCCTCTTCTGCACCCCCAACCAGGTTGGGCATCGAGGCGGCTCTAGCGGGGGGGCAGGAGGGATTCTGCCAGAAGTGAAGTGGGTTGAGGGGAAGTTGAGATCTTGCCCCAAGTCATCCCAGACACTAATGCTAAGCCACAGGATGGCAGCATCTAGTGTCAGTGGAGTCCAAGCACTGTTTCAACCATACAGTTTTGGATGAACTCCCCACAAGGGGAGGTGAAGAGCACCCCCAGCAACACACACACCACTCCTGGTGGTGGGAGGAGAACAAGAGAAAGGACAAAAGAAGTAAGAGATGAAGAGAAAGGAAGGAGGGATGGAGGAAAAGGTAAAACGAAAAGGACAAACCCTAATGTCCCCAGTGATTCCACGGGACAAAATTCCAGGGAGGGAATAAAATTCTGCCACCTTAAACTACTGTTTTCCATGCCGAGAATTCAGCTGGCACAAGATGGATCAGACTGAGCAGGTTCCAAAACCTCTTGGAGGCTCTTACCTTCTAATTTTCAAGTAAAATCAGTAAAAGGAAAGGAGAAAACTCGAAAGAGGCTCCTGCTCGCACTCACATACGTCAACCCTAACACTCTCTCAGTCCTCAAAAAGAAACCTCGAGAAGGAGACTTGCTGAAGCAAAGCCACAGGGGTCTCTGAGGTTTCCCTGGTCGTAAGCCCCTGTCCTCCCTGGCTGAAGACAGCATCTCTCTCTGAGGTCACCACCTCCCTAACACCTTTGACCAGTACGCTGAGGTCCTTGAAAAAGCCTTTGTGATATCACTGCCACACCCAACCAAACCCTAAAGTGCTCATGTCCTGCTGCTGGCCTGACACTTTGAAGGTTTGAGCTACGCTCTGTGGATCACACCACAAAATTCGTCTTCATTCTAGGAAGCAAGCTAGCTAGACAGTAAAACATCAGAGGCTGCTCCCAATACTACACTCAGTGTTTCCAAAAGTAGGAGACTTTCTGGCCAGAAGAGACCTTTACAGCATCTCATCTAACCCCCTCCATATCATAGGCTTCCAGTATAGTACAATAGTTACTTTTTGGGCACACACATTCCAGAAAGGCATCTAGTCTTCAATCAATGACATCAAGAGTTGGAGAATCCACCACTTTCCCTTTTAGTGAGTGCCAGGGGGCTCCATTTCCCCTTCCACTAGCTCCCCATTTACAGTGAGCCAGAGCAGTACCTGCAGCAGGGAGAGGGAGTTGCTAAGGCCTCAGAGGAACAGCCCCTGCAGTGTCTCAGGCACATGGCGTAAGTGCCGGATGATGCGGAGCTGGTGCATCCCTTTGGCCGTGACGTCCTCCTCCTGCAAGGGAACGAGAACCTGTCAGAGACTCAAATGCCCCGAGGAATCAGGGGCAATTAAGGACACCTGGAACCAGCAGTATTTACACCCAGCACCTGCCCACCACTGAGGGATGAATTCACCTCCTGAACCCCAGAATGGAGTCGTCTTCTCCTTTCTAGGAATCTCCAGTGCCAACCCCCGTCCTTGTAGGGTGAGCTTCTGCTACCTCCCCCTCAGTGCCCTTGACAGCTGTTCCACCTCCAAACCACAGCTCAAGTTATCAGAACCCTCTTCTCCACCCCCACCCAGGTTGGGCAGGGAGGCGGCTCTAGCAGGGGGGGCAGGTGGGATTCTGGCAGCAGTGAAGTGGGTTGCGGGGAGGTTGAGATCTTGCCCCAAATCATCCCAGACACTAATGCTAAACCACACGATGGCAGCATCTAGTGTCAGTGGAGTCCAAGCACTATTTCAACCATACAGTTTTGGATCAACTCCCAACAAGGGGAGGTGAAGAGCACCCCCAGCAACACACACACACACACACACACACACACACACATATATACCACTCCTGGTGGTGGGAGGGGAACAAGAGAAAGGACAAAAGAAGTAAGAGATGAAGAGAAAGGAAGGAGGGATGGAGGAAAAGGTAAAACGAAAAGGACAAACCCTAATGTCCCCAGTGATTCTACCAGACAAAATTACAGGGAGGGAATAAATTTCTGCCACCTTGAACTAGTGTTTTCCATGCCTAGAATTCAGCTGGCACCAGATGGATCAGACTGAGCAGGTTCCAAAACCTCTTGGAGGCTCTTACTTTCTAAACAGGGATGTCTGTTTTCTAGTAAAATCAGTAAAAGGAAAGGAGACAACTCGAAAGAGGCTCCTGCTCTCACTCAAATACGTGAATCCTAATACTCTCTCAGTCCTCAAGAGAAACCTCGAGAAGGAGACTTGCTGAAGCAAAGCCACAGGGGTCTCTGAGGTTTCCCTGGCCATGCGCCCCTGTCCTGCCTCGCTGGTGGCAGCATCTCTCTCTGAGGTTACCACCTCCCTAACACCTTTGACCAATATGCTGAGGTCCTGCAAAAGACCTTTGTGATATCACTGCCACCAATCAAACCCTTAAGTGCTAATGTCCTGCTGCTGTCCTGACACTATGAAGGTTTGAGCTACTCTCTGTGGATCACCCCACTCAATGCGTCTTCATTCTAGGAAGCAAGTGGGCTAGACAGTAAAACATCACAGGCTGCTCCCAATGCTACACTCAGTGTTTCCAAAATTAGTAGACTTTATGGCCACAAGAGACCTTTAGACCATCTCATCTAAGCCCCTGCATATCATAGGCTTCCTGTATAGTACAATAGTTACTTTTTGGGCACACACATTCCAGAAAGGCATCTAGTCTTCATTCAATGACATCAAGAGATGGAGAATTACCACTTTCCCTTTTAGTGAGTGCCAGGGGGCTCCATTTCCCCTTCCACTAGCTCCCCATTTACAGTGAGACAGAGCAGTACCTGCAGCAGGGAGCGGGAGTTGCTGATGGCCTCAGAGGCGCAGCCCCTGCAGTGTTTCAGGCACCTGGCGCAAGTGGCGGATGATGCGGAGCTGGTGCATCACTTTGGCGGTGACGTCCTCCTGCTGCAAGGGAACGAGAACCTGTCAGAGACCCAAACGCCCCGAGGAATCAGGGGGAATTAAGGGCACCTGGAACCAGCAGTATTTCCACCCAGCACCTGCCCACCACTGAGGGATGAATTCACCTCCTGAACCCCAGAATGGAGTCTTCTATACCTTTCTAGTAACCTCCAGTGCCAACCCTCCTCCTTGTAGGGTGAGTTCCTGCTACCTCCCGCTCAGTGCCATTGAGAGCTGTTCCACCTCCAAACCACACCTCAAGTTATCAGAACCCTCTTCTCCACCCCCAGCCAGGTTGGGCAGGGAGGCGGGTCTAGCAGGGGGGGCAGGAGGGATTCTAGCAGCAGTGAAGTTGGTTGCGGGGAGGTTGAGATCTTGCCCCACGTCATCACAGACACTAATTCTAAGCCACAGGATGACAGCATCTAGTGTCAGTGGAGTTCAACCACTATTTCAACCCCACAGTTTTGGATCAACTTACCACAAGGGGAGGTGAAGAGCACCCCCAGCAACACACACACACACACCATTCCTGGTGGTGGGAGGGGAACAGGAGAAAGGACAAAAGAAGTAAGAGATGAAGAGAAAGGAAGGAGGGACGGAGGAAAAGGTAAAACGAAAAGGACAAACCCTAATGTCCCCAGTGATTCTACGGCACAAAATCCCAGGTGGACTATAAAATTCTGCCACCTTGAACTACTGTTTTCCATGCCTAGAATTCAGCTGGCACCAGGTAGATCAGACTGAGCAAGTTCCAAAACCTCTTGGAGGCTCTTACCTTCTCAACAGGACGTCTGTTTTCTAGTAAAATCAGTAAAAGGAAAGGAGAAAACTCGAAAGAGGCTCCTGCTCCCACTCACATACGTGAACCCTAATACTCTGTCAGTCCTCAAAGAGAGACCTCGAGAAGGAGACTTGCTGAGGCAAAGCCACAGGGGTCTCTGAGGTTTCCCTGGCCCTGCCCCCCTGTCCTGCCTGGCTCATGTCAGCATCTCTCTCTGAGGTCACCACCTCCCTAACAGCTTTGATCAATAGCCTGAGGTCCTGTAAAAGGCCTTTGTGGTGTCACTCCCACACCCAACCAAACCCTGAACTGCTAATGTCCTGCTGCTGGCCGGAAACTTTGAAGGTTTGAGCTACTCTCTGTGGATCACCCCACTCAATGCGTCTTCATTCTAGGAAGCAAGCCGGCTAGACAGTAAAACATCAGAGGCTGCTCCCAATGCTACACTCAGTGTTTCCAAAATTAGTAGACTTTATGGCCACAAGAGACCTTTAGAGCATCTAATCTAAGCCGCTGCATATCATAGGCTTCATTGTATAGTACAATAGTTACTTTTTAGAGGTGGCTCTAGCAGGGGGGGCAGGAGGGATTCTGGCAGCAGTGAAGTGGGTTGCGGGGAGGTTGAGATCTTGCCCCAAGTCATCCCAGACACTAATGCTAAGCCACACGATGTCAGCATCTAGTGTCAGTGGAGTCTAAGCACTATTTCAACCCCACAGTTTTCGATCAACTTTCCAGAACGGGAGGTGAAGAGCAACCCCAGCAACACACACACACACACCTGCAGTGTCTCAGGCAGCTGGCGCAAGTGCCAGATGATGCGGAGCTGGTCCATCGCTTGGGCCGTGACGTCCTCCTGCTGCAAGGGAACGGGAACCTGTCAGAGATTCAAACGCCCCGAGGAATCAGGGGGAATTAAGGGCACCTGGAACCAGCAGCATTTCCACCCAGCACCTGCCCACCACTGAGGGATCAATTCACCTCCTCAACCCCGGAATGGAGTCTTCTTGTCCTTTCTAGTAACCTCCAGTGCCAACCCCACTCCTTGTAGGGTGAGCTCCTGCTACCTCCCCCTCAGTGCCCTTGACAGATGTTCCACCTCCAAACCACAGCTCAAGTTATCAGAACCCTCTTCTCCACCCGCACCCAGGTTGGACAGGGAGGCGGCTTTAGCAGGGGGGGCAGGACGGATTCTGCCAGAAGTGAAGTGTGTTGCGGGGAGGTTGAGATCTTGCCCCAAGTCATCCCAGACACTAATGCTAAGCCACATGATGGCAGCATCTAGTGTCAGTGGAGTCTAAGCACTATTTCAACCCCACAGTTTTGGATGAACTCCCCACAAGGGGAGGTGAAGAGCACCCCCAGCAACACACACACACACACACACACACACACACACACACACACACACACACAAACACACACACACACACATACACCACTCCTGGTGGTGGGAGGGGAACAAGAGAAAGGACAAAAGAAGTAAGAGATGAAGAGAAAGGAAGGAGGGATGGAGGAAAAGGTAAAAGGAAAAGGACAAACCCTAATGTCCCCATGTCGGACATCAGGAATGGTAACATACATAAGCCAGTATGTGAACACTTCAATCTCATAGATTCATAGATTCATAGACTTTAAGGTCAGAAGGGACCATTATGATCATCTGGTCTGACCCCCTGCACGCTGCAGGCCATAAAACCGTCCCCGCCCCTTCCCTGGACTCTGCTGCTGAAGTCCCCAATCCTGTTATTAGTGACCTCAATCGGCAGAGACCCTCCTGCTAGAGATCCCTGCCCCATGCTGCGGAGGAAGGCGAAAAACCTCCAGAGGCTCAGCCAATCTGCCCTGGAGGAAAATTCCTTCCCGACCCCAAATATGGCGATCAGTAAGACCCCGAGCATATAGGCAAGAGTCTCCATCCTGACCCCTTTTAGCCATTATGCTATTTACCTACCATTTCTTGGTTTTCCTTGACAACTATGTTTTACCATTAAACCATTCCCTCCATAAACTTATCTAACTTAATCTTAAACCCAGACAAGTCCCTCGCCCCCACCGTTTCCCTCGGAAGGCCGTTCCAATATTTCACCCCTCTAACGGTCAGAAACCTTCGTCTAATTTCAAGCCTAAACTTCCCCACGGCCAGTTTATATCCATTCGTTCTCGTATCCACGTTAGTACTAAGCTGGAATAATTCATCTCCCTCCCTTGTATTAATCCCTCTAATATATTTAAAGATAGCAATCATATCCCCCCTCAGCCTTCGCTTTGTCAGACTAAACAACCCGAGCTCCTCTAGTCTCCTTTCATACGACAGGTTTTCCATTCCTCTGATCATCCTAGTGGCCCTTCTCTGCACCCGTTCCAGTTTGAGTTCATCTTTTTTAAACATGGGAGACCAGAACTGCACACAGTACTCCAAATGAGGTCTCACCAGCGCCTTGTACAACGCAAGCAGGACCTCCTTATCCCTACTAGATATACCTCGCCTAATGTATCCCAAGACAGCATTGGCTTTTTTCACCGCCACGTCACACTGTCGACTCATAGTCATCCTGCGGTCTACAAGGACCCCTAGGTCCTTCTCCTCTTCCGTTACTTCTAACCAATGCGTCCCCATCTTGTAACTAAAATTGTTATTGGTCATCCCCAAATGCATCACCTTACACTTTTCACTATTAAATTTCATCCTATTTCTGACACTCCAATTCACAAGCTCATTCAAGTCTCCCTGCAGGATATCCCTATCCTCTTCCGAATTAACAACGCCTCCCACCTTCGTATCATCCGCAAACTTTACCAGCTTTCTATTACAGATTTAAAAGTCACTATCATTGAACAAAAAAAACTTCAGAAACAGACTTCAAAGAGAAACAGCAGAACTAAAATTCATTTGCAAATTCAACACCATTAATCTGGGCTTGAATAGGGACTGGGAGTGGCTGGCTCACTACAGAAGCAGCTTTTCCTCTCCTGGAATTGACACCTCCTCATCTATTATTGGGAGTGGACTACATCCACCCTGATTTTTGAATTGGCCCTGTCAACACTGGTTCTCCACTTGTGAAGTAACTCCCTGCTCTCCATGTGTCAGTATATAATGCCTGCATCTGTAACTTTCACTCTATGCATCCGAAGAAGTGAGGTTTTTACTCACGAAAGCTTATGCCCAAATAAATCTGTTAGTCTTTAAGGTGCCACCAGACTCCTTGTTGTTTTTGTAGATACAGACTAACATGGCTACCCCCTGATACTTGACACCATGCAAGGCACTAAATTTAGCCGTATGGAGTGGAAATCCATCAACCTCAACAAAAAACTTGCACAGATACAGACAGACATCATCTTCCTCTCCAAATGCAAACAGATGGACATCATACCAAAAGGACGGAAGGTAAAAAATCCATTGCAATCAACATACTACACTGAGTATGGTGAGAGATTGTGCCACACACTCTCTCAAAGAAACTGAGGAACCACCTGATCAGCATCCTGTACAGCAGACAGGAGAAGATCAAGAATGAGCTCTCAGAACTGGAGACTCTCATACAATACCAGCCTTCTACACAAACTTCCACGTGGCTGGACTTTACAAAAATGAGACAAGCCATTTACAATGCACACTTCACTTCTCTACAGAGGAAAAAGGACTGTAAGTTATCTAAACTAATACCTGCCACTAGGGGCTATAACAATGGTACCCTCAACTCATCTAACAACATTGTCAATCTTTCCAACCACACGCTTAGCCCAGCAGAAGAGTCTGTCCTATCTCGGGGACTCTCTTTCTGTCCCACCGTCCCCACGAACATGATACAGTTCTGCGGTGATCTGGAAGCCTACTTTCCTCGTCTCCGACTCAAGGAATATTTTCAACGCACCACTGAACAGTGCACTGACCCACAGGAACCCTCCTACCAACACTACAAAAAGAAGAATTCTGCGTGGACTCCTCCTGACGGTCGAAATGACAGACTGGACCTCTACATAGAGTGTTTCCGCAGACGTGCACAGGCTGAAATTGTGGACAAACAACATCACTTGTCCCATAACCTCAGCCGTACAGAACGCAATGCCATCCACAGCCTCAGAAACAACTCTGACATCATCATCAAAGGGGCTGACAAAGGAGGTGCTGTAGTCATAATGAACAGGTCAGATTATGAACAGGAGGCTGCCAGGCAACTCTCCAAGACCACATTCTACAGGCCACTATCCTCTGATCCCACTGAGGAATACCAAAAGAAACTACACCATCTGCTCAAGAAACTCCCAGCTACAGTACGGGAACAAATCTACATGGACACACCCCCAGAACCCCGACCAGGGGTATTCTATCTGCTACCCAAGATCCATAAACCCGGAAACCCTGGACGCCCCATCATCTCAGGCATTGGCACTCTGACGGCAGGATTATCTGGCTATTTGGCCTCTCTCCTCAGGCCCTATGCTACCAGCACTCCCAGCTATCTTCGAGACACCACCAACTTCCTGAGGAAACTACAATGCATTGATGTTCTTCCTGGAAACACCATCCTGGCCACCATGCATGTAGAAGCACTTTATACCAATATTCTACATGAGGATGGACTACAAGCTGTCAGGAACAGTATCCCTGATGAGGCCACAGCAAGCCTGGTGGCTGAGCTTTGTGACTTTGTCCTCACCCACAACCACTTCAGATTTGGGGACAACTTATACCTTCAAGTCAGTGGCACTGCTATGGGTACTCGCATGGCCCCACAGTATGCCAACATTTTTATGGCTGACTTAGAACAACGCTTCCTCAGCTCTCGTCCCCTAGTGCCCCTCCTCTACTTGCGCTACATTGACGACATCTTCATCATATGGACCCACGGAAAGGAGGCCCTTGAAGAATTCCACCTGGACTTCAACAATTTCCACCCCACCATCAACCTCAGCCTGGACCAGTCCACACAAGAGATCCACTTCCTGGACACTACAGTACAAATAAGTGATGGTCACATAAACACCACCCTCTACCGGAAACCTACTGACCGCTATACGTACCTACATGCCTCCGGCTTCCATCCAAGACACATCACACGATACATTGTCTACAGCCAAGCCCTAAGATACAACCGAATTTGCTCCAACCCCTCAGACAGAGACAAACACCTACAAGATCTTTATCAAGCATTCGTAAAACTACAATACCCACCTGGGGAAGTGAGGAAACAGATTGACAGAGCAAGACGGGTACCCAGAAATCACCTACTACAGGACAGGCCCAACAAGGACAATAACAGAACACCACTGGCCATCACATACAGCCCCCAGCTAAAACCTCTCCAGCGCATTATCCACGATCTACAACCTATCCTGGAAAATGATCCCTCACTCTCACAGACCTTGGGAGGCAGGCCAGTCCTCGCTTACAGACAACCCCCCAACCTGAAGCAAATACTCACCAGCAACTACACACCACACCACAGAAACACCAACCCAGGAACCTATCCCCGTAGCAAACCTTGTTGCCTACTCTGTCCCCATATCTACTCTGGCAACAGCATCAGAGGACCCAACCACATCAGCCACACCATCAGGGACTCATTCACCTGCACATCCACTAATGTCATATATGCCATCATGTGCCAGCAATGCCCCTCTCCCATGTACATTGGCCAAACCGGACAGTCCCTCCGCAAAAGAATAAATGGACACAAATCGGACATCAGGAGTGGTAACATACATAAGCCTGTAAGTGAACACTTCAATCTCCCTGGTCATTCTATTACAGATTTAAAAGTCACTATCATTGAACAAAAAAACTTCAGAAACAGACTTCAAAGAGAAACAGCAGAACTAAAATTCATTTGCAAATTCAACACCATTAATCTGGGCTTGAATAGGGACTGGGAGTGGCTGGCTCACTACAGAAGCAGCTTTTCCTCTCCTGGAATTGACACCTCCTCATCTATTATTGGGAGTGGACTACATCCACCCTGATTTTTGAATTGGCCCTGTCAACACTGGTTCTCCACTTGTGAAGTAACTCCCTGCTCTCCATGTGTCAGTATATAATGCCTGCATCTGTAACTTTCACTCTATGCATCCGAAGAAGTGAGGTTTTTACTCACGAAAGCTTATGCCCAAATAAATCTGTTAGTCTTTAAGGTGCCACCAGACTCCTTGTTGTTTTCCTAATATCCCCAGTGATTCTACGGGACAAAATCCCAGGGAGGGAATAAAATTCTGCCACCTTAAACTAGTGTTTTCCATGCCTAGAATTCAGATGGCACCAGGTGGATCAGACTGAACAGGTTACAAACCTCTCCGAGGCACTTACTTTCTCAACAGGGACTTCTGTTTTCTAGTAAAATGGGTAAAAGGAAAGGAGAAAACTCGAAAGAGGCTCCTGCTCACACTCACATATGTGAACCCTAATACTCTCTCAGTCCTCAAAGAGAACTCGAGAAGGAGACTTGCTGAAGCAAAGCCACAGGGGTCTCTGAGGTTTCCCTGGCCCTGCGCCCCTGTTTTGCCTGGCTGATGTGAGCATCTCTCTCTGAGGTCACCACCTCCCTAACAACTTTGACCAATAGGCTGAGCTCCTGCAAAAGGCCTTTGTGATGTCACTGCCACACCCACCTATCCCCTGAAGTGCTAATATCCTGCTGCTGGCCTGACACTTTGGAGGTTTGAGCTACTCTCTGTGGATCACCCCACTCAATGCGTCTTCATTCTAGGAAGCAAGCCGGTTAGACAGTAAAACATTAGAGGCTGCTCCCAATGCTACACTCAGTGTTTCCAAAATTAATACACTTTATGGCCAGAAGAGACCTTTAGAGCATCTCATCTAACCCCCTGCATATCATAGGCTTCCTGTATAGGACAATAGTTACTTTTTGGGCACAAACATTCCAGAAAGGCATCTAGTTTCATTCAATGACTTCAAGAGATGGAGAATCCACCACTTTCCCTTTCACTGAGTGCCAGGGGGCTCCATTTCCCCTTCCACTAGCTCCCCATTTACAGTGAGCCAGAGCAGTACCTGCAACAGAGAGCGGGAGTTGCTGAAGGCCTCAGAGGCACAACCCCTGCAGTGTCTCAGGCACCTGGCGCAAGTGATGGATGATGCGGAGCTGGTGCCTCACTTTGGCCGTGACGCCCTCCTGCTGCAAGGGAATGAGAACCTGTCAGACTCAAACGCCCCGAGGAATCAGGGGGAATTAAGGGCACCTGGAACCAGCAGTATTTCCACTCAGCACCTGCCCAACACTGAGGGATGAATTCACCTCCTGAATCCCAGAATGGAGTCTTCTTGTCCTTTCTAGTAACCTCCAGTGCCAATCCCCCTCCTTCTAGGGTGAGCTCCTGCTACCTCCCCCTCAGTGTCCTTGACAGCTGTTCCACCTCCAAACCACAGCTTAAGTCATCAGAAACCTCTTCTAGACCCCCACCAAGGTTGGGCTGGGAGGCGGGTCTAGCAGTGGGGGCAGGAGGGATTCTGGCAGCAGTGAAGTGGGTTGCGGGGAGGTTGAGATCTTGCCCAAGTCATCCGAGACACTAACGCTAAGCCACAGGATGGCAGCATCTAGTGTCTGTGGAGTCCAAGCACTATTTCAACCCCACAGTTTTGGATGAACTTCCCACAAGAGGAGGTGAAGATCACCCCCAGCAACACACACACACACACACACACACACACACACACACCACTCCTGGTGGTGGGAGGGGAACAGGAGAAAGGACAAAAGAAGTAAGAGATGAAGAGAAAGGAAGGAGGGATGGTGGAAAAGGTAAAACGAAAAGGACAAACCCTAATATCCCCAGTGATTCCACGGGACAAAATCCCGTGTGGACTACAAAATTCTGTCACCTTGAACTAGTGTTTTCCATGCCTAGAATTCAATGGGCACCAGGTGGATCAGACTGAGCAGGTTCAAAAACCTCTTGGAGGCTCTTACCTTCTAAACAGGGACGTCTGTTTTCTAGTAAAATCAGTAAAAGGGAAGGAGAAAACTCGAAAGAGGCTCCTGCTCGCACTCACATACGTGAACCCTAATACTCTCTCAGTACTCAAAGAGAGACCTCGAGAAGGAGACTTGCTAAAGCAAAGCCACAGGGGTCTCTAAGGTTTCCCTGGCCCTGCGCCCCGACTGATGTCAGCATCTCTCTCTGAGGTCACCACCTCCCTAACACCTTTGACCAATACGCTGAGATACTGCATGTAGCGGGGCGGCCTGGCTCCCAGGCGCCCCAGGAAGTCAAGGCCACCGCGGCCTGTCCCCACCCCCCGGAAGTCAAGGGGCGGGACAGGAAGTATAAAGGCCAAGCCACAGCGCTCAGTAGCTGGCCGGCAGCGAGAGAGGACAGACGCTGGTGCCCGAGCTCCCGCGGACCTGAGCCTGCCGAGAGCCCGGTATCCTGAGGAACGGTCTGAGCTTCCCCCCGCCAAGGGCCCAGAGGGAGTGACAGACCTACCTGCTGCTCGGGGCCCGGAGGAGCCCATGATCTGCGACCCAGCAGACGGAACTCAGGAGGAACAGGTACCCATGGAGGAGGAGATGGGAAGTGGCCCGGGGATAGCAGACCCCGAACCCATGTCAGTGTGTTGCGGTCAGGATCCCCACTGACTGCGCGGCAGACGGACTGCTGCGGATAGGCCCCGGGCTGGAACACAGTGGAGTGGGTGGGCCTGTGTTCCCCCCTGCCACCCCGTGCTGGGTGGCAGTCTCTCCTCCTCCTTGTCCAAGTGGCCTGGGCCTCTGACTGACGATTGGTTTGCTGCCCCGCCCTGACCTAGGGCCTGGGCTAACCCAAACTGACCCAGCTCCTGCTACAAGGCCTGGGCCGCTGACTGACTACTGGTTTGTTCCCCGCCCTGACCCAGGGCCGGAGCTGTTGATTGTGTGCTCAGTCCCTGCATAAGGGCCTGAGCTCTGAACTGTTGATTGTGTGCTCAGTCCCTGCATAAGGGCCTGAGCTCTGAACTGTTGATTGTGTGCTCAGTCCCTGCACAAAGGACTGAGCGCCGAACTGCTAATTGTGTGCTCAGCCCCTACCCAAAGGTCTGGGCCCTAGACTGTTATTCGCTTTGTAGCGGGGCGGCCTGGCTCCCAGGTACCCCAGGAAGGGACGAGCCCCACCCCGGAACTACTACACTGCAAAAGGCCTTTGTGATGTCACTGCCACACCCACCCATCCCCTGAAGTGCTAATGTCCTGCTGCTGCCCTGACACTTTGAAGGTTTCAGCTACTCTCTGTGGATCACCCCACTCGATGCGTCTTCATTCTAGGAAGCAAGCCGGCTAGACAGTAAAGCATCAGAGGCTGCTCCCAATGCTACACTCAGTGTTTCCAAAATTACTACACTTTATGGCCAGAAGAGACCTTTAGAACATCTCATCTAACCCCCTGCATATCATAGGCTTCCTGTATAGTACAATAGGTACTTTTTGGGCACACACATTCCAGAAAGGCATCTAGTCTTCATGAAATGACATCAAGAGATGGAGAATCCACCACTTTCCCTTTTACTGAGTGCCAGGGGGCTCCATTTCCCCTTCCACTAGCTCCCCATTTACAGTGAGCCAGAGCAGTACCTGCAGCAGGGAGCGGGAGTTGCTGATGGCCTCAGAGGCACAGCCCCTGCAGTGTCTCAGGCACCTGGCACAAGTGCCGGATGATGCAGAGCTGGTGCATCACTCTGGCCATAACGTCCTCCTGCTGCAAGGGAACGAGAACCTCATAGACTCATAGACTCATAGACTTTAAGGTCAGAAGGGACCATTATGATCATCTGGTCTGACCCCCTGCATGCTGCAGGCCATGAAACCGTCCCTACCCCTTCCCTGGACTCTGCTGTTGAAGTCCCCAATCCTGTTTTTAGTGACTGCAATCGGCAGAGACCCTCCTGCTAGAGATCCCTGCCCCATGCTGCGGAGGAAGGCAAAAAACCTCCAGAGGCTCAGCCAATCTACCCTGGAGGAAAATTCCTTCCCGACCCCAAATGTGGCGATCAGTAAGACCCCGAGCATGTAGGCAAGAGTCTCTAGCCTGACCCTTGTTTGCCATTATACTATTTACCTACCATTGCTTGGCTTTCCTTGACTACTATGTTTTACCATTAAACCATTCCCTCCATAAACTTATCTAACTTTATCTTAAAACCAGACAGGTCCGTCGCCCCCACCGTTTCCCTCGTAAGGCCGTTCCAATATTTCACCCCTCTGACGGTCAGAAACCTTCGTCTAATTTCAAGTCTGAACTTCCCCACGGCCAGTTTGTATCCATTCGTTCTGGTATCCACGTTAGTACTAAGCTGGAATAATTCTTCTCCCTCCCTTGTATTAATACCTCTAATATATTTAAAGATAGCAATCATATCCCCTCTCAGCCTTCGCTTTGTCAGACTAAACAACCCAAGCTCCTCTAGTCTCCTTTCGTACGACAGCTTTTCCATTCCTCTGATCATCCTAGTGGCCCTTCTCTGCACCCGTTCCAGTTTGAGTTCATCTTTTTTAAACATGGGAGACCAGAACTGCACACAGTACTCCAAATGAGGTCTCACCAGCGCCTTGTACAACGGAAGCAGGACCTCCTTATCCCTACTAGATATACCTCGCCTAATGCATCCCAAGACAGCATTGGCTTTTTTCACAGCCACGTCACATTGTCGACTCATAGTCATCCTGCGGTCTACAAGAACCCCTAGGTCCTTCTCCTCTTCCGTTACTTCTAACCAATGCGTCCCCATCTTGTAACTAAAATTGTTATTAGTCATCCCCAAATGCATCACCTTACACTTTTCACTATTAAATTTCATCTTATTTCTGATACTCCAATTCACAAGCTCATTCAAGTCTCCCTGCAGGATATCCCTATCCTCCTCCGAATTTACAACGCCTCCCACCTTCGTATCATCCGCAAATTTTATCAGCCCACTCCTGCAATCGGTTCCGAGGTCAGTTATAAATAGATTAAATAAAATGGGTCCCAAAACCGAACCTTGAGGCACTCCACTAGTAACCTCCCTCCAACCCGACAGTTCACCCTTTAATACAACCCGCTGCATTCTCCCCAGTAACCAATTCCTTATCCACCTCTGGATTTTCATATCGATCCCCATGTTTTTCAGTTTAACCAATAATTCCTCATGGGGTACAGTATCAAATGCTTTACTGAAATCCAGGTATATTAGGTCCACCGCATTTCCCTTGTCTAATAAATCCGTTACTTTCTCAAAGAAGGAGATCAGATTCGTTTGGCACGATCTGCCCTTCGTAAAACCATGTTGTAATTTATCGCAATTGCCACTACCCTCCAGGTCCTCAACTAGTTTCTCTTTCAGAATTTTCTCTAACACCTTGCACACTACAGATGTTAGACTAACAGGCCTGTAGTTACCCGGATCACTTTTTTTCCCTTTCTTGAAAATAGGAACCACATTAGCTATTCTCCAGTCTAACGGGACCACACCTGTCAAAGACTCAAACGCCCCGAGGAATCAGGGGGAATTAAGGGCATCTGGAACCAGCAGTATTTCCACCCAGCACCTCCCCACCACTGAGGGATGAATTCACCTCCTGAACCCCAGAATGGAGTCTTCTTGTCCTTTCTAGTAACCTCCAGTGCCAACCCCCCTCCTTGAAGGATGAGATCCTGCTACTTCCCCCTCAGTGCCCTTGACAGCTGTTCCACCTCCAAACCACAGCTCAAATTATCAGAACCCTCTTCTCCACCCCCACCCAGGTTGGGCAGGAAGGCGGCTCTAGCAGGGGGGGCAGGAGGGATTCTGCCAGCAGTGAAGTGGGTTGCGGGGAGGTTGAGATCTTGCCCCAATCATCCCAGACACTAATGCTAAGCCACAGGATGGCAGCATCTAGTGTCATTGGAGTTCAAGCACTATTTCAACCTCACAGTTTTGGATCAACTTCCCACAAGGGGAGGTGAAGAGCACCCCCAGCAACACACACACACACACACACACACACACACACCACTCCTGGTGGTGGCAGGTGAACAGGAGAAAGGACAAAAGAAGTAAGAGATGAAGAGAAAGGAAGGAGGGATGGAGGAAAAGGTAAAACGAAAATGACAAACACTAATGTCCCCTGTGATTCTACGGGACAAAATCCCACAGAGGGAATAAAATTCTGCCACCTTAACCTAGTGTTTTCCATGCCTAGAATTCAGCTGGCACCAGATGGATCAGACTGAGCAGGTTCCAAAAAGCTCTTGGAGGCTCTTACCTTCTAAATAGGGACGTCTGTTTTCTAGTAAAATCCGTCAAAGGAAAGGAGAAAACTCCAAAGAGGCTCCTGCTCGCACTCACACATGTGAACACTAATACTCTCTCAGTCCTCAAAGAGAGACCTCAAGAAGGAGACTTGCTGAAGCAATAACAGACACGTGGTGGGATAACTCACATGACTGGAGTACTGTCATGGATGGATATAAACTGTTCAGGAAGGACAGGCAGGGCAGAAAAGGTGGGGGAGTTGCATTGTATGTAAGAGAGGAGTATGAGTGCTCAGAGGTCCGGTATGAAACTGTAGAAAAACCTGAGAGTCTCTGGATAAAGTTGAGAAGTGTGAGCAACAAGGGGGATGTCACGGTTGGAGTCTGGTATAGACCACCAGACCAGGGGGATGAGGTGGACGAGGCTTTCTTCTGGCAACTAGCAGAAGTTGCTAGATCGCAGGCCCTGGTTCTCATGGGAGACTTTAATCACCCTGATATCTGTTAGGAGAGCAATACAGCGGTGCACAGACAATCCAGGAAGTTTTTGGAAAGTGTAGGGCACAATTTCCTGGTGCAAGTGCTGGAGGAACCAACTAGGGGCAGAGCTTTTCTCGACCTGCTGCTCACAAACAGGGAAGAATTAGTAGGGGAAGCAAAAGTGGATGGGAACCTGGGAGGCAGTGACCATGAGATGGTCGAGTTCAGGATCCTGACACAAGGAAGAAAGGAGAGCAGCAGAATACGGACCCTGGACTTCAGAAAAGCAGACTTTGACTCCCTCAGGGAACAGATGGGCAGGATCCCCTGGGAGAATAACATGAAGGGCAAAGGGGTCCAGGAGAGCTGGCTGTATTTTAAAGAATCCTTATTGCGGTTGCAGGAACAAACCATCCCGATGTGTAGAAAGAATAGTAAATATGGCAGGCGACCAGCTTGGCTAAACAGTGAAATCCTTGCTGATCTTAAACGCAAAAAAGAAGCTTACAAGAAGTGGAAGATTGGACAAATGACCAGGGAGGAGTATAAAAATATTGCTCAGGCATGCAGGAGTGAAATCAGGAAGGCCAAATCACACTTGGAGTTGCAGCTAGCAAGAGATGTTAAGAGTAACAAGAAGGGTTTCTTCAGGTATGTTAGCAACAAGAAGAAAGTCAAGGAAAGTGTGGGCCCCTTACTGAATGAGGGAGGCAACCTAGTGACTGAGGATGTGGAAAAAGCTAATGTACTCAATGCTTTTTTTGCCTCTGTCTTCACGAACAAGGTCAGCTCCCAGACTGCTGCACTGGGCAGCACAATATGGGGAGAAGGTGACCAGCCCTCTGTGGAGAAAGAAGTGGTTCGGGACTATTTAGAAAAACTGGACGTGCACAACTCCATGGGGCTGGATGCGCTGCATCCGAGGGTGCTAAAGGACTTGGCGGATGAGATTGCACAGCCATTAGCCATTATTTTTGAAAACTCATGGCGATCGAGGGAGGTCCCGGATGACTGGAAAAAGGCTAATGTCGTGCCCATCTTTAAAAAAGGGAAGGAGGAGGATCCGGGGAACTACAGGCCAGTCAGCCTCACCTCAGTCCCTGGAAAAATCATGGAGCAGGTCCTCAAGGAATCAATTATGAAACATTTAGAGGAGAGGAAAGTGATCAGGAACAGTCAGCATGGATTCACGAAGGGGAAGTCGTGCCTGACTAACCTAATTGCCTTCTATGATGAGATAACTGGCTCTGTGGATGAGGGGAAAGCAGTGGATGTGTTATTCCTTGACTTTAGCAAAGCTTTTGATACGCTCTCCCACAGTATTCTTGCCACCAAGTTAAAGAAGTATGGGCTGGATGAATGGACTGTAAGGTGGATAGAAAGCTGGCTGGATCGTCGGGCTCAACGGGTAGTGATCAATGGCTCCATGTCTAGTTGGCAGCCGGTTTCAAGCGGAGTAGTGCCCCAAGGGTCGGTCCTGGGGCCGGTTTTGTTTAATATCTTTATTAATGATCTGGAGGATGGTGTGGACTGCACTCTCAGCAAGTTTGCAGATGACACTAAACTAGGAGGCGTGGTAGATACGCTAGAGGGTAGGGATCGGATACAGAGGGACCTAGACAAATTAGAGGATTGGGCCAAAAAAAACCTGATGAAGTTCAACAAGGACAAGTGCAGAGTCCTGCACTTAGGACGGAAGAATCCCATGCACTGCTACAGACTAGGGACCGAATGGCTAGGTAGCAGTTCTGCAGAAAAGGACCTAGGGGTCACAGTGGACGAGAAGCTGGATATGAGTCAACAGTGTGCTCTTGTTGCCAAGAAGGCTAACGGCATTTTGGGCTGTATAAGTAGGGGCATTGCCAGCAGATCGAGGAACGTGATCGTTCCCCTTTATTCGACATTGGTGAGGCCTCATCTGGAATACTGTGTCCAGTTTTGGGCCTGTGGAAGCAGAGAAAGAGCTCACAGGAAGGGGATGCAATGCATGACAGTTCGTTAGCAAGAGTTAGGCTAACTGTAACCCTAATAACGCGAGATTTGTAGAAGCGAGGAATGTGTGAGGCGGGTGAGAAAGAACTGTGTAAGAAGTCATTATGACCTGGTATAGATAAGGTGTAGAAGACCTTGTGTAGATAAGGTATAGAAAATATTGTATGTTGGCAAGAGTCAAAACAAGTGAAGAAATGAGATATCAAGATGGCCTATGTATAAACAAAACGCAGCTGTCCCTCGTTATTTCTGTAATGAAAGGTATAAATGCTTGCTGTAATTAGTTACCTGGGAGAGACCTGCTTAGCTCTCTCCCTCTGGGCAATTGTGAGAGTTAATAAAGCATCTGACTTGCTGTACCTAAACAAATAGTGAGAACTCTGTTTTTCTCCGACAGGCCCCACACTACAAGAAGGATGTGGAAAAATTGGAAAGAGTCCAGTGGAGAGCAACAAAAATGATTAGGGGTCTGGAGCACGTGACTTATGAGGAGAGGCTGAGGGAACTGGGATTGTTTAGTCTCCAGAAGAGAAGAATGAGGGGGGATTTGATAGCAGCCTTCAACTACCTGAAGGGGGGTTCCAAAGAGGATGGAGCTCGGTTGTTCTCAGTGGTGGCAGATGACAGAACAAGGAGCAATGGTCTCAAGTTGCAGTGGGGGAGGTCCAGGTTGGATATTAGGAAACACTATTTCACTAGGAGGGTGGTGAAGCACTGGAATGCGTTAACTAGGGAGGTGGTGGAGTCTCCTTCCTTGGAGGTTTTTAAGGCCCGGCTTGACAAAGCCCTGGCTGGGATGATTTAGTTGGGAATTGGTCCTGCTTTGAGGACGGGGTTGGAGTAGATGACCTCTTGAGGTCCCTTCCAACCCTGATATTCTATGATTCTATGAAAGTCACAGGGGTCTCTGAGGTTTCCCTGGCCCTAAGCCCCTGTCCTGCCTGGCTGATGTCAGCATCTCTCTCGGAGGTCACCACCTCCCTAACACCTTTGACCAATAGGCTGAGGTCCTGAAAAGGCCTTTGTGATGTCACTGCCACACCCACCCATCCCCGGAAGTGCTAATGTCCTGCTGCTGGCCTGACACTTTGAAGGTTTCAGCTACTCTGTGTGGATCACCCCACTCAATGCCTGTTCATTCTAGGAAGCAAGCCGGCTAGACAGTAAAACATCAGAGGCTGCTCCCAATACTACACTCAGTGTTTCCAAAATTTGTAGACTTTATGGCCACAAGAGACCTTTAGAGCATCTCATCTAAGCCCCTGCATATCATAGGCCTCCTGTATAGTACAATAGTTACTTTTTGGGCACACACATTCCAGAAAGGCATCTAGTCTTCATTCAATGACATCAAGAGATGGAGAATCCACCACTTTCCCTTTTAGTGAGTACCAGGGGGCTCCATTTCCCCTTCCACTAGCTCCCCATTTACAGTGAGCCAGAGCAGTACCTTCAGCAGGGAGCAGGAGTTGCTGAAGGCCTCAGAGGAACAGCCCCTGCAGTGTCTCAGGCACCTGGCGCAAGTGCCGGATGATGTGGAACTGGTGCATCACTTTGGCCGTGACGTCCTCCTGCTGCAAGGGAACGAGAACCTGTCAGAGACTCAAAGGTCCCGAGGAATCAGGGGGAATTAAGGGCACCTGGAACCAGCAGTATTTCCACCCACCACCTGCCCACCGCTGAGGGATGAATTCACCTCCTGAACCCCAGAATGGAGTCTTCTTGTCCTTTCTAGTATCCTCGAGTGACAACCCCCCCTCCTTGTAGGATTAGCTCCTGCTACCTCCCCCTCAGTGTTCTTCACAGCTGTTCCACCTCCAAACCAAACCTCAAGTTATCAGAACCCTCTTCTGCACCCCCAACCAGGTTGGGCATCGAGGCGGCTCTAGCGGGGGGGCAGGAGGGATTCTGCCAGAAGTGAAGTGGGTTGAGGGGAGGTTGAGATCTTGCCCCAAGTCATCCCAGACACTAATGCTAAGCCACAGGATGGCAGCATCTAGTGTCAGTGGAGTCCAAGACCTATTTCAACCATACAGTTTTGGATGAACTCCCCACAAGGGGAGGTGAAGAGCACCCCCAGCAACACACACACAAACACACACACACACACACACACACACACCACTCCTGGTGGTGAAAGGGGAACAGGAGAAAGGACAAAAGAAGTAAGAGATGAAGAGAAAGGAAGGAGGGATGGAGGAAAAGGTAAAACGAAAAGGACAAACCCTAATGTCCCCAGTGATTCTATGGGACAAAATCCCAGGGAGGGAATAAAATTCTGCCACCTTAAACTACTGTTTTCCATGCCGAGAATTCAGCTGGCACCAGATGGATCAGACTGAGCAGGTTCCAAAACCTCTTGGAGGCTCTTACCTTCTAAATAGGGACGTCAGTTTTCTAGTAAAATCCGTCAAAGGAAAGGAGAAAACTCGAAAGAGGCTCCTGCTCACACTCACATACGTCAACCCTAACACTCTCTCAGTCCTCAAAGAGAGACCTCGAGAAGGAGACTTGCTGAAGCAAAGCCACAGGGGTCTCTGAGGTTTCCCTGGCCCTGTGCTCCTGTCCTGCCAGGCTGATGTCAGCATCTCTCTCGGAGGTCACCGCCTCCCTAACACCTTTGACCAATAGGCTGACGTCCTGCAAAAGGCCTTTGTGATATCACTGCCACACCCACCCTTCCCCGGAAGTGCTAATGTCCTGCTGCTGGCCTGACACTTTGAAGGTTTCAGCTACTCTCTGTGGATCACCCCACTCAATGCCTGTTCATTCTAGCAAGCAAGCCGGCTAGACGGTAAAACATCAGAGGCTGCTCCCAATGCTACACTCAGTGTTTCCAAATTTAGGGGACTTTATGGCCAGAAGAGACCTTTAGAGCATCTCATCTAACCCCTTGCATACCATAGGCTTCCTGTATAGTACAATAGTTACTTTTTGGGCACACACATTGCAGAAAGGCATCTAGTCTTCCTTCAATGACATCAAGAGATGGAGAATCCACCACTTTCCCTTTTAGTGAGTGCCAGGGGGCTCCATTTCCCCTTCCACTAGCTCCCCATTTACAGTGAGCCAGAGCAGTACCTGCAGCAGGGAGCGGGAGTTGCTGATGGCCTCAGAGGCACAGCCCCTGCAGTGTCTCAGGAATCTGGCGCAAGTGCCGGATGATGCGGAGCTGGTGCATCACTTTTGGCCGTGACGTCCTCCTGCTGCAAGGGAACGAGAACCTGTCAGAGACTCAAACGCCCCGAGGAATCTGGAGGAATTAAGGGCACCTGGAACCAGCACTACTTCCACCCATCACCTGCCCACCACTGAGGGATAAATTCACCTCCTGAACCCCAGAATGGAGTCTTCTTGTCCTTTCTAGTATCCTCGAGTGACAACCCCCCCTCCTTGTAGGATTAGCTCCTGCTACCTCCCCCTCAGTGTTCTTCACAGCTGTTCCACCTCCAAACCAAACCTCAAGTTATCAGAACCCTCTTCTGCACCCCCAACCAGGTTGGGCATCGAGGCGGCTCTAGCGGGGGGGCAGGAGGGATTCTGCCAGAAGTGAAGTGGGTTGAGGGGAGGTTGAGATCTTGCCCCAAGTCATCCCAGACACTAATGCTAAGCCACAGGATGGCAGCATCTAGTGTCAGTGGAGTCCAAGACCTATTTCAACCATACAGTTTTGGATGAACTCCCCACAAGGGGAGGTGAAGAGCACCCCCAGCAACACACACACAAACACACACACACACACACACACACACACCACTCCTGGTGGTGAAAGGGGAACAGGAGAAAGGACAAAAGAAGTAAGAGATGAAGAGAAAGGAAGGAGGGATGGAGGAAAAGGTAAAACGAAAAGGACAAACCCTAATGTCCCCAGTGATTCTATGGGACAAAATCCCAGGGAGGGAATAAAATTCTGCCACCTTAAACTACTGTTTTCCATGCCGAGAATTCAGCTGGCACCAGATGGATCAGACTGAGCAGGTTCCAAAACCTCTTGGAGGCTCTTACCTTCTAAATAGGGACGTCAGTTTTCTAGTAAAATCCGTCAAAGGAAAGGAGAAAACTCGAAAGAGGCTCCTGCTCACACTCACATACGTCAACCCTAACACTCTCTCAGTCCTCAAAGAGAGACCTCGAGAAGGAGACTTGCTGAAGCAAAGCCACAGGGGTCTCTGAGGTTTCCCTGGCCCTGTGCTCCTGTCCTGCCAGGCTGATGTCAGCATCTCTCTCGGAGGTCACCGCCTCCCTAACACCTTTGACCAATAGGCTGACGTCCTGCAAAAGGCCTTTGTGATATCACTGCCACACCCACCCTTCCCCGGAAGTGCTAATGTCCTGCTGCTGGCCTGACACTTTGAAGGTTTCAGCTACTCTCTGTGGATCACCCCACTCAATGCCTGTTCATTCTAGCAAGCAAGCCGGCTAGACGGTAAAACATCAGAGGCTGCTCCCAATGCTACACTCAGTGTTTCCAAATTTAGGGGACTTTATGGCCAGAAGAGACCTTTAGAGCATCTCATCTAACCCCTTGCATACCATAGGCTTCCTGTATAGTACAATAGTTACTTTTTGGGCACACACATTGCAGAAAGGCATCTAGTCTTCCTTCAATGACATCAAGAGATGGAGAATCCACCACTTTCCCTTTTAGTGAGTGCCAGGGGGCTCCATTTCCCCTTCCACTAGCTCCCCATTTACAGTGAGCCAGAGCAGTACCTGCAGCAGGGAGCGGGAGTTGCTGATGGCCTCAGAGGCACAGCCCCTGCAGTGTCTCAGGAATCTGGCGCAAGTGCCGGATGATGCGGAGCTGGTGCATCACTTTTGGCCGTGACGTCCTCCTGCTGCAAGGGAACGAGAACCTGTCAGAGACTCAAACGCCCCGAGGAATCTGGAGGAATTAAGGGCACCTGGAACCAGCACTACTTCCACCCATCACCTGCCCACCACTGAGGGATAAATTCACCTCCTGAACCCCAGAATGGAGTCTTCTTGTCCTTTCTAGTATCCTCCAGTGCCAACCCCCCTCCTTGAAGGATGAGCTCCTGCTATCTCCCCCTCAGTGCCCTTGACAGCTGTTCCACCTCCAAACCACAGCTCAAGTTATTAGTACCTTTGGACACAGACTGGCTAACCTAGTGAGGAGGGCTTTAAACTAGGTTCGACGGGGACAGGTGAGCAAAGCCCACAGGTAAGTGGGGAACATGGAGACCGGGGAGATGGGTCAAAAACGAGAGGGAGTGTGGGCTATATTGTCAGAGAGAAAGGAGGGTCAGGACAAAACTGGGAGGAAAGATCAAACCAGTATCTTAGATGCCTATATTCAAATGCGAGAAGTATGGGGAATAAGCAGGAAGAACTGGAAGTGCTAATAAATAAATACAACTATGACATTGTTGGCATCACTGAAACTTGGTGGGATAATACACATGATTGGAATGTTGGTGTGGATGGGTACAGCTTGCTCAGGAAGGATAGACAGGGGAAAAAGGGAGGAGGTGTTGCCTTGTATATTAAAAATGTACACACTTGGACTGAGGTAGAGATGGACATAGGAGACGTTGAGAGTCTCTGGGTTAGGCTAAAAGGGGTAAAAAACAAGGGAGATGTCATGCTAGGAGTCTACTACAGGCCACCTAACCAGGTGGAAGAGGTGAATGAGGCTTTTTTTAAGCAACTAACAAAATCATCCAAAGCCCAAGATTTGGTGGTGATGGGGGACTTCAACTATCCGGCTATATGTTGGGAAAATAACACAGCGGGGCACAGACTATCCAACAAATTCCTGGACTGCATTGGAGACAACTTTTTATTTCAGAAGGTTGAAAAAGCTACTGGGGGGAAGCTGTTCTAGACTTGATTTTAACAAATAGGGAGGAACTCGTTGAGAATTTGAAAGTAGAAGGCAGCCTGGGTGAAAGTGATCATGAAATCATAGAGTTTGCAATTCTAAGGAAGGGTAGAAGGGAGAACAGCAAAATAGAGACAATGGATTTCAGGAAGGCAGATTTTGGTAAGCTCAGAGAGCTGATAGGTAAGGTCCCATGGGAATCAAGACTAAGGGGAAAAACAACTGAGGAGAGTTGGCAGTTTTTCAAAGGGACACTATTAAGGGCCCAAAAGCAAGCTATTCCACTGGTTAGGAAAGATAGAAAATGTGGCAAAAGACCACCTTGGCTTAACCATGAGATCTTGCATGATCTAAAAAATAAAAAGGAGTCATAAAAAATGGAAACTGGGACAGATTACAAAGGATGAATATAGGCAAACAACACAGGAATGCAGGGGCAAGATTAGAAAGGCAAAGGCACAAAATGAGCTCAAACTAGCTACGGGAATAAAGGGAAACAAGAAGACTTTTTATCAATACATTAGAAGCAAGAGGAAGACCAAAGACAGGGTAGGCCCACTGCTTAGTGAAGAGGGAGAAACAGTAACAGGAAACTTGGAAATGGCGGAGATGCTTAATGACTTCTTTGTTTCGGTCTTCACCGAGAAGTCTGAAGGAATGCCTAACAGAGTGAATGCTAATGGGAAGGGGGAAGGTTTAGCAGATAAAATAAAAAAAGAACAAGTTAAAAATCACTTAGAAAAGTTAGATGCCTGCAAGTCACCCGGGCCTGATGAAATGCATCCTAGAATACTCAAGGAGCTAATAGAGGAGGTATCTGAGCCTCTAGCTATTATCTTTGGAAAATCATGGGAGACGGGAGAGATTCCAGAAGACTGGAAAAGGGCAAATATAGTGCCCATCTATAAAAAGGGAAATAAAAACAACCCAGGAAACTACAGACCCCAGTGAGTTTAACTTCTGTGCCAGGGAAGATAATGGAGCAAGTAATTAAGGAAATCATCTGCAAACACTTGGAAGGTGGTAAGGTGATAGGGAACAGCCAGCATGGATTTGTGAAGAACAAATCATGTCAAACCAATCTGATAGCTTTCTTTGATAGGATAACGAGCCTTGTGGATAAGGGTGAGGCTGTGGATGTGGTATACCTAGACTTTAGTAAGGCATTTGATACGGTCTCGCATGATATTCTTATTGATAAACTAGGCAAATACAATTTAGATGGGGCTACTATAAGGTGGGTGCATAACTGGCTGGATAACCGTACTCAGAGAGTTGTTATTAATAGTTCCCAATCCTGCTGGAAAGCCATAACGAGTGGGGTATCGCAGGGGTCTGTTTTGGGACCGGCGCTGTTCAATATCTTCATCAACGACTTAGATATTGGCATAGAAAGTACGCTTATTAAGTTTGCGGATGATACCAAACTGGGAGGGATTGCAACTGCTTTGGAGGACAGGGTCATAATTCAAAATGATCTGGACAAATTGGAGAAATGGTCTGAGTTAAACAGGATGAAGTTTAACAAAGACAAATGCAAAGTGCTCCACTTAGGAAGGAACAATCAGTTTCACACATACAGAATGGGAAGAGACTGTCTAGGAAGGAGTACGGCAGAAAGGGATCTAGGGGTTATAGTGGACCACAAGCTAAATATGAGTCAACAGTGTGATGCTCTTGCAAAAAAAGCAAACCTGATTCTGGGATGTATTAACAGGTGTGTTGTGAGCAAGACACGAGAAGTCATTCTTCCGCTCTACTCTGCTCTGGTTAGGCCTCAGCTGGAGTATTGTGTCCAGTTCTGGGCACCGCATTTTAAAAAAGATGTGGAGAAATTGGAAAGGGTCCAGAGAAGAGCAACAAGAATGATTAAAGGTCTTGAGAACATGACCTATGAAGGAAGGCTGAAAGAATTGGCTTTGTTTAGTTTGGAAAAGAGAAGACTGAGAGGAGACATGATAGCAGTTTTCAGGTATTTAAAAGGGTGTCATAAGGAGGAGGGAGAAAACTTGTTCACCTTAGCCTCTAAGGATAGAACCAGAAGGAATGGGTTTAAAGTGCAGCAAGGGAGGTCTAGGTTGGACATTAGGAAAAAGTTCCTAACTGTCAGGATGGTTAAACACTGGAATAAATTGCCGAGGGAGGTTGTGGAATCTCCATCTCTTGAGATATTTAAGAGTAGGTTAGATAAATGTCTATCAGGGATGGTATTTAGTCTCATAGACTCATAGACTTTAAGGTCAGAAGGGACCATTATGATCATCTGGTCTGACCCCCTGCATGCTGCAGGCCACAAGACCCTTCCCTGGACTGTGCCGTTGAAGTCCCCAATCCTGTGTTTTAGTGACTTCAATCGGCAGGGACCCTCCTGCTAGTGATCCCTGCCCCATGCTGCGGAGGAAGGCGAAAAACCTCCAGCGGCTCAGCCAATCTACCCTGGAGGAAAATTCCTTCCCGACCCCAAATATGGCGATCAGTAATACCCCGAGCATGTAGGCAAGAGTCTCTAGCCTGACCCTTGTTTGCCATTATGCTATTTACGTACCATTGCTTGGTTTTCATAGAATCATAGAATCATAGAATCATAGAATATCAGAGTTGGAAGGGACCTCAAGAGGTCATCTAGTCCAACCCCCTGCTCAAAGCAGGACCAATTCCCAGCTAAATCATCCCAGCCAGGGCTTTGTCAAGCCGGGCCTTAAAAACCTCCAAGGAAGGAGACTCCACCACCTCCCTAGGTAACGCATTCCAGTGTTTCACCACCCTCCTAGTGAAATAGTTTTTCCTGATATCCAACCTGGACCTCCCCCACCGCAACTTGAGACCATTGCTCCTTGTTCTGTCATCTGCCACCACTGAGAACAGCCGAGCTCCATCCTCTTTGGAACCCCCCTTCAGGTAGTTGAAGGCTGCTATCAAATCCCCCCTCATTCTTCTCTTCTGGAGACTAAACAATCCCAGTTCTCTCAGCCTCTCCTCATAAGTCATGTGCTCCAGACCCCTAATCATTTTTGTTGCCCTCCGCTGGACTCTTTCCAATTTTTCCACATCCTTCTTGTAGTGTGGGGCCCAAAACTGGACACAGTATTCCAGATGAGGCCTCACCAATGTCGAATAAAGGGGAACAATCACGTTCCTCGATCTGCTGGCAATGCCCCTACTTATACAGCGCAAAATGCCGTTAGCCTTCTTGGCAACAAGAGCACACTGTTGACTCATATCCAGCTTCTCGTCCACTGTGACCCCTAGGTCCTTTTCAGCAGAACTGCTACCTAGCCATTCGGTCCCTAGTCTGTAGCAGTGCATGGGATTCTTCCGTCCTAAGTGCAGGACTCTGCACTTGTCCTTGTTGAACCTCATCAGGTTTTTTTCTGCCCAATCCTCTAATTTGTCTAGGTCCCTCTGTATCCGATCCCTACCCTCTAGTGTATCTACCACGCCTCCTAGTTTAGTGTCATCTGCAAACTTGCTGAGAGTGCAGTCCACACCATCCTCCAGATCATTAATAAAGATATTAAACAAAACCGGCCCCAGGACCAACCCTTGGGGCACTCCACTTGAAACCGGCTGCCAACTAGACATGGAGCCATTGATCACTACCCGTTGAGCCCGACGATCTAGCCAGCTTTCTATCCACCTTACAGTCCATTCATCCAGCCCATACTTCTTTAACTTGGTGGCAAGAATACTGTGCGAGACAGTATCAAAAGCTTTGCTAAAGTCAAGAAATAACACATCCACTGCTTTCCCCTCATCCACAGAGCCAGTTATCTCATCATAGAAGGCAATTAGGTTAGTCAGGCACGACTTCCCCTTCGTGAATCCATGCTGACTGTTCCTGATCACTTTCCTTTCCTCTAAATGTTTCATAATTGATTCCTTGAGGACCTGCTCCATAATTTTTCCAGGGACTGAGGTGAGGCTGACTGGCCTGTAGTTCCCCGGATCCTCCTTCCTCCCTTTTTAAAAGATGGGCACGACATTAGCCTTTTTCCAGTCATCCGGGACCTCCCCCGATCGCCATGAGTTTTCAAAAATAATGGCTAATGGCTCTGCAATCTCACCCGCCAACTCCTTTAGCACCCTCGGATGCAGCGCATCCGGCCCCATGGACTTGTGCACGTCCAGTTTTTCTAAATAGTCCCGAACCACTTCTTTTTCCACAGTGGGCTGGTCACCTTCTCCCCATGCTGTACTGCCCAGTGCAGCAATCTGGGAGCTGACCTTGTGCGTGAAGACAGAGGCAAAAAAATCATTGAGTACATTAGCTTTTTCCACATCCTCGGTCACTAGGTTGCCTCCCTCATTCAGTAAGGGGCCCACACATTCCTTGATTTTCTTCTTGTTGCTAACATACCTGAAGAAACCCTTCTTGTTACTCTTAACATCTCTTGCTAACTGCAACTCCAAGTGTGATTTGGCCTTCCTGATTTCACTCCTGCACGCCTGAGCAATATTTTTATACTCCTCCCTGGTCATTTGTCCAATCTTCCACTTCTTATAAGCCTCTTTTTTGCGTTTAAGATCAGCAAGGATTTCACTGTTTAGCCAAGCTGGTCGCCTGCCATATTTACTATTCTTTCTACACATCGGGATGGTTTGTTCCTGCAACCTCAATAAGGATTCTTTAAAATACAGCCAGCTCTCCTGGACCCCTTTGCCCTTCATGTTATTCTCCCAGGGGATCCTGCCCATCTGTTCCCTGAGGGAGTCAAAGTCTGCTTTTCTGAAGTCCAGGGTCCATATTCTGCTGCTCTCCTTTCTTCCTTGTGTCAGGATCCTGAACTCGACCATCTCATGGTCACTGCCTCCCAGGTTCCCATCCACTTTTGCTTCCCCTACTAGTTCTTCCCTGTTTGTGAGCAGCAGGTCAAGAAAAGCTTTGCCCCTAGTTGGTTCCTCCAGCACTTGCACCAGGAAATTGTCCCCTACGCTTTCCAAAAATTTCCTGGATTGCCTGTGCACCGCTGTATTGCTCTCCCAGCAGATATCAGGGTGATTAAAGTCTCCCATGAGAACCAGGTCCTGCGATCTAGCAACTTCTGCTAGTTGCCAGAAGAAAGCCTCGTCCACCTCATCCCCCTGGTCTGGTGGTCTATAGCAGACTCCGACCACGACATCACCCTTGTTGCTCCCACTTCTCAACTTTATCCAGAGTCTCAGGTTTTTCTGCAGTATCATACCGGAGCTCTGAGCAGTCATACTCCTCTCTTACATACAACGCAACTCCCCCACCTTTTCTGCCCTGCCTGTCCTTCCTGAACAGTTTATATCCATCCATGACAGTACTCCAGTCATGTGAGTTATCCCACCAAGTCTCTGTTATTCCAATTACATCATAGTTCCCTGACTGTGCCAGGACTTCCAGTTCTCCCTGCTTGTTTCCCAGGCTTCTTGCATTTGTGTATAGGCACTTAAGATAACTCAATCATCGTCCCTCTTTCTCAGCATGAGACAGGAGTCCTCCCCTCTTGCGCTCTCCTGCTTGTGCTTCCTCCCAGGATCCCATTTCCCCACTTACCTCAGGGCTTTGGTCTCCTTCCCCCGGTGAACCTAGTTTAAAGCCCTCCTCACTAGGTTAGCCAGCCTGCTGGCGAAGATGCTCTTCCCTCTCTTCGTTAGGTGGAGCCCGTCTCTGCCTAGCACTCCTTCTTCTTGGAACACCATCCCATGGTCGAAGAATCCAAAGCCTTCTCTCCGACACCACCTGCGTAGCCATTCGTTGAGTTCCACGATTCGACGGTCTCTACCCCGGCCTTTTCCTTGCACAGGGAGGATGGACGAGAACACCACTTGCGCCTCAAACTCCTTTATCCTTCTTCCCAGAGCCACGTAGTCTGCAGTGATCCGCTCAAGGTCATTCTTGGCAGTATCATTGGTGCCCACGTGGAGAAGCAGGAAGGGGTAGCGATCCGAGGGCTTGATGAGTCTCGGCAGTCTCTCCGTCACATCGTGTATCCTAGCTCCTGGCAAGCAGCAGACCTCTCGGTTTTCCCGGTCAGGGCGGCAGATAGATGACTCAGTCCCCCTGAGGAGGGGACTCGGCTACTATGTTTTACCATTAAACCATTCCCTCCATAAACTTATCCAACTTAATCTTAAAACCAGACAGGTCCGTCGCCCCCACCGTTTCCCTCGGAAGGCCGTTCCAATATTTCACCCCTCTGACGGTCAGAAACCTTCGTCTGATTTCAAGCCTGAACTTCCCCACGGCCAGTTTATATCCATTGGTTCTCGTGTCCACATTAGTACTCAGCTGAAATAATTCCTCTCCCTCCCTTGTATTTATCCCTCTGATATATTTAAAGAGAGCAATCATATCCCCCCTCAGCCTTCGTTCTGTCAGACTAAACAACCCGAGCTCCTCTAATCTCTTTTCATACGACAGGTTTTCCATTCCTCTGATCATCCTAGTCGCCCTTCTCTGCACCCGTTCCAATTTGAGTTCATCTTTTTTAAACATGGGAGACCAGAACTACACACAGTACTCCAAATGAGGTCTCACCAGCGCCGTATACAACGGAAGCAGGACCTCCTTATCCCTACTAGATATACCTCGCCTAATACATCCCAAGACCGCATTGGCTTTTTTCACAGCCACGTCACATTGTCGACTCATAGTCATCCTGCGGTCTACAAGGACCCCTAGGTCCTTCTCCTCTTCCGTTACTTCTAACCAATGCGTCCCCATCTTGTAACTAAAATTGTTATTAGTCATCCCCAAGTGCATCACCTTACACTTTTCACTATTAAATTTCATCTTATTTCTGACACTCCAATTCAGAAGCTCATTCAAGTCTCCCTGCAGAATATCCCTATCCTCCTCCGAATTTGCAACTCCTCCCACCTTCGTATCAGCCGCAAACTTTATCAGCCCACTCTTGCAATCGGTTCCGAGGTCAGTTATAAATAGATTAAATAAAATGGGTCCCAAAACCGAACCTTGAGGCACTCCACTAGTAACCTCCCTCCAACCCGACAGTTCACCCTTTAATACGACCCGCTGCATTCTCCCCATTAACCAATTCTTTATCCACCTCTGGATTTTCATATCGATCCCCATGTTTTCCAGTTTAACCAATAATTCCTCATGGGGTACAGTATCAAACGCTTTACTGAAATCCAGGTATATTAGGTCCACCGCATTTCCCTTATCTAATAAGTCCGTTACATGGTCCTGCCATGCGGGCAGGGGACTGGACTCGATGACCTCTCGAGGTCCCTTCCAGTCCTAGAATCTATGAACGTATGAAAAAAACACTGTTCTCCACCCCCACCCAGGTTGGCCAGGGAGGCGGCTCTAGCAGGGGGGGCAGGAGGGATTCTGGCAGCAGTGAAGTGGGTTGCGGGGAAGTTGAGATCTTGACCCAAGTCATCCCAGACACTAATGCTAAGCCACAGGATGGCAGCATCTAGTGTCAGTGGAGTCCAAACACTATTTCAACCCCACAGTTTTCGATGAACTTCCCACAAGGAGAGGTGATGAGCACCCCCAGCAACACACACACACACACCACTCCTGGTGGTGGGAGGGGAACAGGAGAAAGGACAAAAGAAGTAAGAGATGAAGAGAAAGGAAGGAGGGATGGAGGAAAAGGTAAAACAAAAAGGACAAACCCTAATGTCCCCAGTGATTCTACGGCACAAAATCCAAGGGATGGAATAAAATGCTGCCATCTTAAACTACTGTTTTCCAAGCCTAGAATTCAGCTGGCACCACGTGGATCAGACTGAGCAGCTGCCAAAACCTCTTGGAGGCTCTTAGCTTCTAAACAGGGACGCCTGTTTTCTAGTAAAATCAGTAAAAGGAAAGGAGAAATCTCGAAAGAGGATCCTGCTCGCACTCACATACGTCAGCACTAATACTCTCTCAGTCCTCAAAGAGAGACCTCAAGAAGGAGACTTGCTGAAGCAATAACAGAGACTTGGTGGGATAACTCACATGACTGGAGTACTGTCATGGATGGATATAAACTGTTCAGGAAGGACAGGCAGGGCAGAAAAGGTGGGGGAGTTGCATTGTATGTAAGAGAGGAGTATGAGTGCTCAGAGGTCCGGTATGAAACTGTAGAAAAACCTGAGAGTCTCTGGATAAAGTTGAGAAGTGTGAACAACAAGGGGGATGTCGTGGTTGGAGTCTGGTATAGACCACCAGACCAGGGGGATGAGGTGGACGAGGCTTTCTTCTGGCAACTAGCAGAAGTTGCTAGATCGCAGGCCCTGGTTCTCATGGGAGACTTTAATCACCCTGATATCTGCTAGGAGAGCAATACAGCGGTGCACAGACAATCCAGGAAGTTTTTGGAACGTGTAGGGCACAATTTCCTGGTGCAAGTGCTGGAGGAACCAACTAGGGGCAGAGCTTTTCTTGACCTGCTGCTCACAAACAGGGAAGAATTAGTAGGGGAAGCAAAAGTGGATGGGAACCTGGGAGGCAGTGACCATGAGATGGTCGAGTTCAGGATCCTGACACAAGGAAGAAAGGAGAGCAGCAGAATATGGACCCTGGACTTCAGAAAAGCAGACTTTGACTCCCTCAGGGAACAGATGGGCAGGACCCCCTGGGAGAATAACATGAAGGGCAAAGGGGTCCAGGAGAGCTGGCTGTATTTTAAAGAATCCTTATTGCGGTTGCAGGAACAAACCATCCTGATGTGTAGAAAGAATAGTAAATATGGCAGGCGACCAGCTTGGCTAAACAGTGAAATCCTTGCTGATCTTAAACGCAAAAAAGAAGCTTACAAGAAGTGGAAGATTGGACAAATGACCAGGGAGGAGTATAAAAATATTGCTCAGGCATGCAGGAGTGAAATCAGGAAGGCCAAATCACACTTGGAGTTGCAGCTAGCAAGAGATGTTAAGAGTAACAAGAAGGGTTTCTTCAGGTATATTAGCAACAAGAAGCAAGTCAAGGAAAGTGTGGGCCCCTTACTGAATGAGGGAGGCAACCTAGTGACCGAGGATGTGGAAAAAGCTAATGTACTCAATGCTTTTTTTGCCTCTGTCTTCACGAACAAGGTCAGCTCCCAGACTGCTGCACTGGGCAGCACAATATGGGGAGAAGGTGACCAGCCCTCTGTGGAGAAAGAAGTGGTTCGGGACTATTTAGAAAAACTGGACGTGCACAACTCCATGGGGCTGGATGCGCTGCATCCGAGGGTGCTAAAGGACTTGGCGGATGAGATTGCACAGCCATTAGCCATTATTTTTGAAAACTCATGGCGATCAAGGGAGGTCCCGGATGACTGGAAAAAGGCTAATGTCGTGCCCATCTTTAAAAAAGGGAAGGAGGAGGATCCGGGGAACTACAGGCCAGTCAGCCTCACCTCAGTCCCTGGAAAAATCATGGAGCAGGTCCTCAAGGAATCAATGATGAAACACTTAGAGGAGAGGAAAGTGATCAGGAACAGTCAGCATGGATTCACCAAGGGGAAGTCGTGCCTGACTAACCTAATTGCCTTCTATGAGGAGATAACTGGCTCTGTGGATGAGGGGAAAGCAGTGGATGTGTTATTCCTTGACTTTAGCAAAGCTTTTGATACGCTCTCCCACAGTATTCTTGCCACCAAGTTAAAGAAGTATGGGCTGGATGAATGGACTGTAAGGTGGATAGAAAGCTGGCTGGATCGTCGGGCTCAACGGGTAGTGATCAATGGCTCCATGTCTAGTTGGCAGCCGGTTTCAAGCGGAGTAGTGCCCCAAGGGTCGGTCCTGGGGCAGGTTTTGTTTAATATCTTTATTAATGATCTGGAGGATGGTGTGGACTGCACTCTCAGCAAGTTTGCAGATGACACTAAACTAGGAGGCGTGGTAGATACGCTAGAGGGTAGGGATCGGATACAGAGGGACCTAGACAAATTAGAGGATTGGGCCAAAAAAAACCTGATGAAGTTCAACAAGGACAAGTGCAGAGTCCTGCACTTAGGACGGAAGAATCCCATGCACTGCTACAGACTAGGGACCGAATGGCTAGGTAGCAGTTCTGCAGAAAAGGACCTAGGGGTCACAGTGGACGAGAAGCTGGATATGAGTCAACAGTGTGCTCTTGTTGCCAAGAAGGCTAACGGCATTTTGGGCTGTATAAGTAGGGGCATTGCCAGCAGATCGAGGAACGTGATCGTTCCCCTTTATTCGACATTGGTGAGGCCTCATCTAGAATACTGTGTCCAGTTTTGGGCCTGTGGAAGCAGAGAAAGAGCTGACAGGAAGGGGATGCAATGAATGACAGTTCGTTAGCAAGAGTTAGGCTAACTGTAACCCTAATAACGCGAGATTTGTAGAAGCGAGGAATGTGTGAGGTGGGTGAGAAAGAACTGTGTAAGAAGTCATTATGACCTGGTATAGATAAGGTGTAGAAGACCTTGTGTAGATAAGGTATAGAAAATATTGTATGTTGGCAAGAGTCAAAACAAGTGAAGAAATGAGATATCAAGATGGCCTATGTATAAAGAAAACGCAGCTGTCCCTCGTTATTTCTGTAATGAAAGGTATAAATGCTTGCTGTAATTAGTTACCTGGGAGAGACGTGCTTAGCTCTCTCCCTCTGGGCAATTGTGAGAGTTAATAAAGCATCTGACTTGCTGTACCTAAACAAATAGTGAGAACTCTGTTTTTCTCCGACAGGCCCCACACTACAAGAAGGATGTGGAAAAATTGGAAAGAGTCCAGTGGAGAGCAACAAAAATGATTAGGGGTCTGGAGCACATGACTTATGAGGAGAGGCTGAGGGAACTGGGATTGTTTAGTCTCCAGAAGAGAAGAATGAGGGGGGATTTGATAGCAGCCTTCAACTACGTGAAGGGGGGTTCCAAAGAGGATGGAGCTCGGTTGTTCTCAGTGGTGGCAGATGACAGAACAAGGAGCAATGGTCTCAAGTTGCAGTGGGGGAGGTCCAGGTTGGATATTAGGAAACACTATTTCACTAGGAGGGTGGTGAAGCACTGGAATGCGTTAACTAGGGAGGTGGTGGAGTCTCCTTCCTTGGAGGTTTTTAAGGCCCGGCTTGACAAAGCCCTGGCTGGGATGATTTAGTTGGGAATTGGTCCTGCTTTGAGGACGGGGTTGGAGTAGATGACCTCTTGAGGTCCCTTCCAACCCTGATATTCTATGATTCTATGAAAGTCACAGGGGTCTCTGAGGTTTCCCTGGCCCTAAGCCCCTGTCCTGCCTGGCTGATGTCAGCATCTCTCTCGGAGGTCACCACCTCCCTAACACCTTTGACCAATAGGCTGAGCTCATGCAAAAGGCCTTTGTGATGTCACTGCCACACCCATCCATCCCCGGAAGTGCTAATGTCCTGCTGCTGGCCTGACACTTTGAAGGTTTGAGCTACTCTGTGTGGATCACCCCACTCAATGCGTCTTCATTCTAGGAAGCAAGCCGGCTAGACAGTAAAACATCAGAGGCTGCTCCCAATACTACACTCAGTGTTTCCAAAATTTGTAGACTTTATGGCCACAAGAGACCTTTAGAGCATCTCATCTAACCCCTTGCATACCATAGGCTTGCTGTATAGTACAATAGTTACTTTTTGGGCACACACATTCCAGAAAGGCATCTAGTCTTCATTCAATGACATCAAGAGATGGAGAATCCACCACTTTCCCTTTTAGTGAGGGCCAGGGGGCTCCATTTCCCCTTCCACTAGTTCCCCATTTACAGTGAGCCAGATCAGTACCTGCAGCAGGGAGCAGGAGTTGCTGAAGGCCTCAGAGGAACAGCCCCTGCAGGCACCTGGCGCAAGTGCCGGATGATGCGGAGCTGGTGCATCCCTTTGGCCGTGACGTCCTCCTGCTGCAAGGGAACGAGAACCTGTCAGAGACTCAAACGCCCCGAGGAATCAGGGGGAATTCAGGGCACCGGGAATCAGCAGTATTTCCACTAAGCACCTGCCCACCACAGAGGGATGAATTCACCTCCTGAACCCCAGAATGGAGTCTTCTTGTCCTTTCTAGTAACCTCCAGTGCCAAATCCCCTCCTTGAAGGGTGAGCTGCTGCTACCTCCCTCTCAGTGCCCTTGACAGCTGTTCCACCACCAAACCACAGCTCAAGTTATCAGAACCCTCTTCTCCACCCCCACCCAGGTTGGCCAGGGAGGCGGCTCTAGCAAGGGTGGCAGGTGGGATTCTGCCAGCAGTGAAGTGGGTTGCGGGGAGGTTGAGATCTTGCCCCAAGTCATCCCAGACACCAATGCTAATCCACACGATGGCAGCATCTAGTGTCAGTGGAGTCCAAGCACTATTTCAACCACACAGGTTTGGATGAACTCCCCACAAAGGGAGGTGAAGAACACCCCCAGCAACACATACACACACACACACACACACACACACAAACCACTCCCGGTGGTGGGAGGGGAACAGGAGAAAGGACAAAAGAAGTAAGAGATGAAGAGAAAGGAAGGAGGGAGGGAGGAAAAGGTAAAACGAAAAGGACAAACACTAATGTCCCCAGTGATTCTACGGGACAAAATCACAGGGAGGGAATAAAATTCTGCCACCTTGAACTAGTGTTTTCCATGCCTAGAATTCAGCTGGCACCAGGTGGATCAGACTGAACAGGATACAAACCTCTCCGATGCACTTACTTTCCTCAAAGAGAGACCTCAAGGAGGAGACTTGCTGAAGCAAAGCCAGAGGGGTCTCTGAGCTTTCCCTGGCCCTCATGTCAGCATCTCTCTCTGATGTCAGCATCTCTCTCTGAGGTCACCACCTCCCTAACACATTTGACCAATAAGCTGACGTCCTGCAAAAGGCCTTTGTGATGTCACTGCCATACCCAACCAAACCCTGAAGTGCTAATGTCCTGGTGCTGGCCTGACACTTTGAAGGTTTGAGCTACTCTGTGTGGATCACCCCACTCAATGCGTCTTCATTCTAGGAAGCAAGCCGGCTAGACGGTAAAACATCAGAGGCTGCTCCCAATGCTACACTCCGTGTTTCCAAAATTACTACACTTTATGGCCAGAAGAGACCTTTAGAGCATCTAATCTAAGCCCCTGCATATCATGGGCTTCCAGTATAGTACAATAGTTACTTTTTGGGCACAAACATTCCAGAAAGGTATCTAGTCTAAATTAAATGACATTAAGAGATGGAGAATCCATCACTTTCCCTTTTAGTGAGTGCCAGGGGGATCCATTTCCCCTTCCACTAGCTCCCCATTTACAGTGAGCCAGAACAGTACCTGCAGCAGGGAGCGGAAGTTCCTGAAGGCCTCAGAGGCGCAGCACCTGCAGTGTCTCAGGCACGTGGCGTAAGTGCAGGATGATGCGGAGCTGGTGCATCATTTTGGCCCTGACGTCCTCCTGCTGCAAGGGAACGAGAACCTGTCAGAGACTCAAAGGCCCCGAGGAATCAGGGGGAATTAAGGGAACCTGGAACCAGCAGTATTTCCACCCAGCACCTGCCGATCAATGAGAGATGAATTCACCTCCTGAACCGCAGAATGGAGTCTTCTTGTCCTTTCTAGTAACCTCCAGTGCCAACCCCCCTCCTTCTAGGGTGAGCTCCTGCTTCCTCCCACTCAGTGTTCTTGACAGCTGTTCCACCTCCAAACCAAACCTCAAGTTATCAGAACCCTCTTCTCCACCCCAACCCAGGTTGGGCATGGAGGCGGCTCTAGCGGGGGGGCCGGAAGGAATTCTGCCAGAAGTGAAGAGGTTGAGGGGAGGTTGAGATCTTGCCCCAAGTCATCCCAGACACTAATGCTAAGACACAGGATGGCAGCATCTTGTGTCAGTGGAGTCCAAGCACTATTTCAACCCCACAGTTTTAGAGGAACTTCCCACAAGGAGAGGTGAAGAGAACCCCCAGCAATACACACACAGACACACACACACACACCACTCCTGGTGGTGGGAGGGGAACAAGAGAAAGGACAAAAGAAGTAAGAGATGAAGAAAAAGGAAGGAGGGATGGAGGAAAAGGTAAAATGAAAAGGACAAACGCTAATATCCCTAGTGATTCTACGGGATAAAATCCAAGGGACGGAATAAAATTCTGCCACCTTGAACTAGTGTTTCCCATGCCTAGAATTCAGCTGGCACCAGATGGATCAGACTGTGGAGGTTCCAAAACCTCTTGGAGGCTCTTACCTAATCAACAGGGAAGTCTGTTTTCATAGAATCATAGAATCATAGAATATCAGAGTTGGAAGGGACCTCAAGAAGTCATCTAGTCCAACCCCATGCTCAGAGCAGGACCAATTCCCAGCTAAATCATCCCAGCCAGGTCTTTGTCAAGCCGGGCCTTAAAAACCTCCAAGGAAGGAGACTCCATTTTTTTTTCCCCATCTTATATGGAACCAATCACCAGAGACCCCAACCATCGAAAAATCCCCAAATGTGCTTTGTTGCTTTTAACTAATTTCTAGTAAAATCAGTAAAAGGAAAGGAGAAAACTCGAAAGAGGCTCCTGCTCCCACTCACATACGTGAACCCTAATACTCTGTCAGTCCTCAAAGAGAGACCTCGAGAAGGAGACTTGCTGAAGCAAAACCACAGGGGTCTCTGAGGTTTCCCTGGCCCTGTGCTCCTGTCATGCCTGGCTCATGTCAGCATCTCTCTCTGAGGTCACCACCTCCCTAACACCTTTGAGCAATTCACCTCCTCAACCCCAGAATGGAGTCTTCTTGTCCTTTCTAGTAACCTCCAGTGCCAACCCCACTCCTTGTAGGATGAGCTCCTGCTACCTCCAGCTCAGTGCCCTTGACAGCTGTTCCACCTCCAAACCACAGCTCAAGTTATCAGAACCCTCTTCTCCACCCCCACCCAGGTTGGGCAGGGAGGCGGATCTAGCAGGGGGGGCAGCAGGGATTCTGAAAGCAGAAAAGTGCGTTGCGGGGAGGTTGAGACCTTGCCCCAAGTCATCGCAGACAGTAATGTTAAGCCACAGGATGGGAGCATCTAGTGTCAGTGGAGTCCAAGCACTATTTCAACCTCACAGTATTGGATCAACTTTCCACAAGGGGAGGTGAAGAGCACCGCCAACAACACACACACACACACACACACACACTCCTGGTGGTGGGAGGGGAACAGGAGAAAGGACAAAAGAAGTAAGTGATGAAGAGAAAGAAGGAGGGATGGAGGAAAAGGTAAAACGAAAAGGACAAACCCTAATGTCCCCAGTGATTCCACGGGACAAAATCCCAGGGAGGGAATAAAATTCTGCCACCTTGAGCTAGTGTTTTCCATGTCTAGAATTCAGCTGGCACCAGGTGGATCAGACTGAAAAGGTTACAAACCTCTCCGAGGCTCTTAACTTCTTAACAGGGACGTCTGTTTTCTAGTAAAATCAGTAAAGAGAAAGGAGAAATCTCGAAAGAGGCTCCTGCTCGCACTCACATACGTCAGCACTAATACTCTCTCAGTCCTCAAAGAGAGACCTCGAGAAGGAGACTTGCTGAAGCAAAGCCACAGGGTCTCTGAGGTTTCCCTGGCCCTGTGCTCCTGTCCTGCCAGGCTGATGTCAGCATCTCTCTCTGAGGTCACCACCTCCCTAACACATTTGACCAATAAGCTGACATCCTGCAAAAGGCCTTTGTGATGTCACTGCCACACCCAACCAAACCCTGAAGTGCTAATTTCCTGCTGCTGGCGTGACACTTTGAAGGTTTGAGGTTGTCATAACTATAAAGGGAAGGGTAACAGCTGTCCTGTGTACAGTACTATAAAATCCCTCCTGGCCAGAGACTCCAAAATCCTTTTCCCTCTAAAGGGTTAAGAAGCTCAGGTAACCTGGCTGGCATCTGACATAAAGGACCAATAAGGGGACAAGATACTTTCAAATCTTGGGGAGGGGAAGGCTTTTGTTTGTGTTCTTTGTTTGTGTGGGTGTTCGCCCTCGGGACTGAGAGGGACCAGACATCAATCCAGGTTCTCCACATCTTTCTAAACAAGTCTCTCCTATTTCAAACAAGGCGTGTTAGTTTTCCTTTGTTTTCTCAACTTGTAAATGTACCTTTTACTAGAGTGTTTATCTTTGTTTGCTGTACTTTGAACCTAAGACTAGAGGGGAGTCCTCTGAGCTCTTTCAGTTTGATTACCCTGTAAGGTTAATTTCCATACTGATTTTACAGAGATGATTTTTACCTTTTTCTTTAATTAAAAGCCTTATTTTTAAGAACCGGATTGATTTTTCCTTGTTTTAAGATCCAAGGAGTTTGGATCTTGATTCACCAGGAGTTGGTGGGAGGAAGGAGGGGAATGGTTAATTTCTCCTTCTTTTAGATCCAAGGGGGTTGGATCTGTATTCACCAGAAATTGGTGGGAGGAAGGAAGGGGGATAGTTAATTTCTCCTTGTTTTAAGATCCAAGGGGTTTGGATCTGTATTCACCAGGGAATTGGTGAAAGGTTTCTCAAGGCTACCCAGGGTAGGAAATTAGCCTTGGGATGGTGGTTAAGCTTAGAAGTTTTCATGCAGGCCCCTACATTTCTACTCTAAACTTCAAAGTGGGGATACAGCCTTGACACAGGTACTCTCTGTGGATCACCCCACTCAATGCGTCTTCATTCTAGGAAGCAAGTCGGCTAGACAGTAAAACATCAGAGGCTGCTCCCAATACTACACTCAGTGTTTCCAAAAGTAGGAGACTTTCTGGCCACAAGAGACCTTTACAGCATCTCATCTAATCTCCTCCATATCATAGGCCTCCTGTATAGTACCAATAGTTACTTTTTGGGCACACACATTCCAGAAAGGCATCTAGTCTTCATTCAATGACATCAAGAGATGGAGAATCCACCACTTTCCCTTTTAGTGAGTGCCAGGGGGCTCCATTTCCCCTTCCACTAGCACCCCATTTACAGTGAGCCAGAGCAGTACCTGCAGCAGGGAGTGGGAGTTGCTGATGTCCACAGAGGCACAGCCCTTGCAGTGTCAACTTCCCACAAGGGGAGGTGAAGAGCACCCCCAGCAACACACACACACACCACCACTCCTGGTGGTGGGAGGGGAACAAGAGAAAGCAAGGAGGGATGGAGGAAAAGGTAAAACGAAAAGGACAAACCCTAATGTCCCCAGTGATTCTACGGCACAAAATCCCAGGTGGGCTATAAAATTCTGCCACCTTGAACTAGTGTTTTCCATGCCTAGAATTCAGCTGGCACCAGATGGATCAGACTGCAGACTGAGCAGGTTAAAAACCTCTCCAAGGTTCTTACCTTCTCAACAGGCACGTCTGTTTTCTAGTAAAATCAATAAAAGGAGAAACTCAAAAGAGGTTCCTCCTCGCACTCACCTACTTGAACCCTAATACTCTCTGAGTCCTAAAAAGGGAGACCTCGAGAAGGAGACTTGCTAAAGCAAAGCCAAAGGGGTCTCTGAGGTTTCCCTGGCCCTGCTCTCCTGTCCTGCCTGATGTCAGCATCTCTCTCTCAGGTAACCACCTCCCTAACACCTTTGACCCATAGGCTGAGGTCCAGGATAAGGCCTTTGTGATATCACTGCCACACCCAACCAAACCCTAAAGTGCTAATGTCCTGCTACTGGCCTGACACTTTGAAGGTTTGAGCTACTCTCTGTGGATCACCCCACTCAATGCCTGTTCATTCTAGGAAGCAAGCCGGCTAGACGGTAAAACATCAGAGGCTGCTCCCAATGCTACACTCAGTGTTTCCAAAATTAGGGGACTTTATGGCCAGAAGAGACCTTTAGAGCATCTCATCTAACCCCTTGCATACCATAGGCTTCCTGTATAGTACAATAGTTACTCTTTGGGCACACACATTGCAGAAAGGCATCTAGTCTTCCTTCAATGACATCAAGAGATGGAGAATCCACCACTTTCCCTTTTAGTGAGTGCCAGGGGGCTCCATTTCCCCTTCCACTAGCTCCCCATTTACAGTGAGCCAGAGCAGTACCTGCAGCAGGGAGCAGGAGTTGCTGAAGGCCTCAGAGGAACAGCCCCTGCAGTGTCTCAGGCACCTGGCGCAAGTGCCGGATGATGCAGAGCTGGTGCATCACTTTGGCCGTGACGTCCTCCTGCTGCAAGGGTACGAGAACCTGTCAGAGACTCAAACGCCCCGAGGAATCAGGGGCAATTAAGGACACCTGGAACCAGCAGTATTTACACCCAGCACCTGCCCACCACTGAGGGATGAATTCACCTCCTGAACCCCAGAATGGAGTCGTCTTCTCCTTTCTAGGAATCTCCAGTGCCAACCCCCGTCCTTGTAGGGTGAACTCCTGCTACCTCCCCCTCAGTGCCCTTGACAGCTGTTCCACCTCCAAACCACAGCTCAAGTTATTAGTACCTTTGGACACAGACTGGCTAACCTAGTGAGGAGGGCTTTAAACTAGGTTCGACGGGGACAGGTGAGCAAAGCCCACAGGTAAGTGGGGAACATGGAGACCGGGGAGATGGGTCAAAAACGAGAGGGAGTGTGGGCTATATTGTCAGAGGGAAAGGAGGGTCAGGACAAAACTGGGAGGAAAGATCAAACCAGTATCTTAGATGTCTATATACAAATGCGAGAAGTATGGGGAATAAGCAGGAAGAACTGGAAGTGCTAATAAATAAATACAACTATGACATTGTTGGCATTACTGAAACTTGGTGGGATAATACACGTGATTGGAATGTTGGTGTGGATGGGTACAGCTTGCTCAGGAAGGATAGACAGGGGAAAAAGGGAGGAGGTGTTGCCTTGTATATTAAAAATGTACACACTTGGACTGAGGTAGAGATGGACATAGGAGACGGAAGTGTTGAGAGTCTCTGGGTTAGGCTAAAAGGGGTAAAAAACAAGGGAGATGTCATGCTAGGAGTCTACTACAGGCCACCTAACCAGGTGGAAGAGGTGGATGAGGCTTTTTTTAAGCAACTAACAAAATCATCCAAAGCCCAAGATTTGGTGGTGATGGGGGACTTCAACTATCCGGCTATATGTTGGGAAAATAACACAGCGGGGCACAGACTATCCAACAAATTCCTGGACTGCATTGGAGACAACTTTTTATTTCAGAAGGTTGAAAAAGCTACTAGGGGCGATGCTGTTCTAGACTTGATTTTAACAAATAGGGAGGAACTCGTTGAGAATTTGAAAGTAGAAGGCAGCCTGGGTGAAAGTGATCATGAAATCATAGAGTTTGCAATTCTAAGGAAGGGTAGAAGGGAGAACAGCAAAATAGAGACAATGGATTTCAGGAAGGCAGATTTTGGTAAGCTCAGAGAGCTGATAGGTAAGGTCCCATGGGAATCAAGACTGAGGGGAAAAACAACTGAGGAGAGTTGGCAGTTTTTCAAAGGGACACTATTAAGGGCCCAAAAGCAAGCTATTCCGCTGGTTAGGAAAGATAGAAAATGTGGCAAAAGACCACCTTGGCTTAACCATGAGATCTTGCATGATCTAAAAAATAAAAAGGAGTCATATAAAAAATGGAAACTGGGACAGATTACAAAGGATGAATATAGGCAAACAACACAGGAATGCAGGGGCAAGATTAGAAAGGCAAAGGCACAAAATGAGCTCAAACTAGCTACGGGAATAAAGGGAAACAAGAAGACTTTTTATCAATACATTAGAAGCAAGAGGAAGACCAAAGACAGGGTAGGCCCACTGCTTAGTGAAGAGGGAGAAACAGTAACAGGAAACTTGGAAATGGCGGAGATGCTTAATGACTTCTTTGTTTCGGTCTTCACCGAGAAGTCTGAAGGAATGCCTAACATAGTGAATGCTAATGGGAAGGGGGTAGGTTTAGCAGATAAAATAAAAAAAGAACAAGTTAAAAATCACTTAGAAAAGTTAGATGCCTGCAAGTCACCCGGGCCTGATGAAATGCATCCTAGAATACTCAAGGAGCTAATAGAGGAGGTATCTGAGCCTCTAGCTATTATCTTTGGAAAATCATGGGAGACGGGAGAGATTCCAGAAGACTGGAAAAGGGCAAATATAGTGCCCATCTATAAAAAGGGAAATAAAAACAACCCAGGAAACTACAGACCCCAGTGAGTTTAACTTCTGTGCCAGGGAAGATAATGGAGCAAGTAATTAAGGAAATCATCTGCAAACACTTGGAAGGTGGTAAGGTGATAGGGAACAGCCGGCATGGATTTGTGAAGAACAAATCATGTCAAACCAATCTGATAGCTTTCTTTGATAGGATAACGAGCCTTGTGGATAAGGGTGAGGCTGTGGATGTGGTATACCTAGACTTTAGTAAGGCATTTGATACGGTCTCGCATGATATTCTTATTGATAAACTAGGCAAATACAATTTAGATGGGGCTACTATAAGGTGGGTGCATAACTGGCTGGATAACCGTACTCAGAGAGTTGTTATTAATAGTTCCCAATCCTGCTGGAAAGCCATAACGAGTGGGGTATCGCAGGGGTCTGTTTTGGGACCGGCGCTGTTCAATATCTTCATCAACGACTTAGATATTGGCATAGAAAGTACGCTTATTAAGTTTGCGGATGATACCAAACTGGGAGGGATTGCAACTGCTTTGGAGGACAGGGTCATAATTCAAAATGATCTGGACAAATTGGAGAAATGGTCTGAGTTAAACAGGATGAAGTTTAACAAAGACAAATGCAAAGTGCTCCACTTAGGAAGGAACAATCAGTTTCACACATACAGAATGGGAAGAGACTGTCTAGGAAGGAGTACGGCACAAAGGGATCTAGGGGTTATAGTGGACCACAAGCTAAATATGAGTCAACAGTGTGATGCTCTTGCAAAAAAAGCAAACCTGATTCTGGGATGTATTAACAGGTGTGTTGTGAGCAAGACACGAGAAGTCATTCTTCCGCTCTACTCTGCTCTGGTTAGGCCTCAGCTGGAGTATTGGGTCCAGTTCTGGGCACCGCATTTTAAAAAAGATGTGGAGAAATTGGAAAGGGTCCAGAGAAGAGCAACAAGAATGATTAAAGGTCTTGAGAACATGACCTATGAAGGAAGGCTGAAAGAATTGGCTTTGTTTAGTTTGGAAAAGAGAAGACTGAGAGGAGACATGATAGCAGTTTTCAGGTATTTAAAAGGGTGTCATAAGGAGGAGGGAGAAAACTTGTTCACCTTAAAAAGAAGAACAGGAGGACTTGTGGCACCTTAGAGACTAACAAATTTATTAGAGCATAAGCTTTCGTGGACTACAGCCCACTTCTTCGGATGCATAATTGTTCACCTTAGCCTCTAAGGATAGAACCAGAAGCAATGGGTTTAAAGTGCAGCAAGGGAGGTCTAGGTTGGACATTAGGAAAAAGTTCCTAACTGTCAGGGTGGTTAAACACTGGAATAAATTGCCGAGGGAGGTTGTGGAATCTCCATCTCTTGAGATATTTAAGAGGAGGTTAGATAAATGTCTATCAGGGATGGTATTTGGTCTCATAGACTCATAGACTTTAAGGTCAGAAGGGACCATTATGATCATCTGGTCTGACCCCCTGCATGCTGCAGGCCACAAGACCCTTCCCTGGACTGTGCCGTTGAAGTCCCCAATCCTGTGTTTTAGTGACTTCAATCGGCAGGGACCCTCCTGCTAGTGATCCCTGCCCCATGCTGCGGAGGAAGGCGAAAAACCTCCAGAGGCTCAGCCAATCTACCCTGGAGGAAAATTCCTTCCCGACCCCAAATATGGTGATCAGTAATACCCCGAGCATGTAGGCAAGAGTCTCTAGCCTGACCCTTGTTTGCCATTATGCTATTTACGTACCATTGCTTGGTTTTCCTCGGCTACTATGTTTTACCATTAAACCATTCCCTCCATAAACTTATCCAACTTAATCTTAAAACCAGACAGGTCCGTTGCCCCCACCGTTTCCCTCGGAAGGCCGTTCCAATATTTCACCCCTCTGACGGTCAGAAACCTTCGTCTGATTTCAAGCCTGAACTTCCCCACGGCCAGTTTATATCCATTGGTTCTCGTGTCCACATTAGTACTCAGCTGAAATAATTCCTCTCCCTCCCTTGTATTTATCCCTCTGATATATTTAAAGATAGCAATCATATCCCCCCTCAGCCTTCGTTTTGTCAGACTAAACAACCCGAGCTCCTCTAATCTCTTTTCATACGACAGGTTTTCCATTCCTCTGATCATCCTAGTCGCCCTTCTCTGCACCCGTTCCAATTTGAGTTCATCTTTTTTAAACATGGGAGACCAGAACTACACACAGTACTCCAAATGAGGTCTCACCAGCGCCGTATACAACGGAAGCAGGACCTCCTTATCCCTACTAGATATACCTCGCCTAATACATCCCAAGACCGCATTGGCTTTTTTCACAGCCACGTCACATTGTCGACTCATAGTCATCCTGCGGTCTACAAGGACCCCTAGGTCCTTCTCCTCTTCCGTTACTTCTAACCAATGCGTCCCCATCTTGTAACTAAAATTGTTATTAGTCATCCCCAAGTGCATCACCTTACACTTTTCACTATTAAATTTCATCTTATTTCTGACACTCCAATTCAGAAGCTCATTCAAGTCTCCCTGCAGAATATCCCTATCCTCCTCCGAATTTGCAACTCCTCCCACCTTCGTATCATCCGCAAACTTTATCAGCCCACTCTTGCAATCGGTTACGAGGTCAGTTATAAATAGATTAAATAAAATGGGTCCCAAAACCGAACCTTGAGGCACTCCACTAGTAACCTCCCTCCAACCCGACAGTTCACCCTTTAATACGACCCGCTGCATTCTCCCCATTAACCAATTCTTTATCCACCTCTGGATTTTCATATCGATCCCCATGTTTTCCAGTTTAACCAATAATTCCTCATGGGGTACAGTATCAAACGCTTTACTGAAATCCAGGTACATTAGGTCCACCGCACTTCCCTTATCTAATAAGTCCGTTACATGGTCCTGCCATGCGGGCGGGGGACTGGACTCGATGACCTCTCGAGGTCCCTTCCAGCCCTAGAATCTATGAATGTATGAAAAAAACACTGTTCTCCACCCCCACCCAGGTTGGCCAGGGAGGCGGCTCTAGCAGGGGGGGCAGGAGGGATTCTGGCAGCAGTGAAGTGGGTTGCGGGGAAGTTGAGATCTTGACCCAAGTCATCCCAGACACTAATGCTAAGCCACAGGATGGCAGCATCTAGTGTCAGTGGAGTCCAAACACTATTTCAACCCCACAGTTTTCGATGAACTTCCCACAAGGAGAGGTGATGAGCACCCCCAGCAACACACACACACACACACACACACACCACTCCTGGTGGTGGGAGGGGAACAGGAGAAAGGACAAAAGAAGTAAGAGATGAAGAGAAAGGAAGGAGGGATGGAGGAAAAGGTAAAACAAAAAGGACAAACCCTAATGTCCCCAGTGATTCTATGGCACAAAATCCAAGGGATGGAATAAAATTCTGCCATCTTAAACTAGTGTTTTCCATGCCTAGAATTCAGCTGGCACCACGTGGATCAGACTGAGCAGCTGTAAAATCAGTAAAAGGAAAGGAGAAAACTCGAAAGAGGCTCCTGCACGCACTCACGTACGTGAACCCTAATACTCTCTCAGTCCTCAAAGAAAGACCCCGAGAAGGAGACTTGCTGAAGCAAAGCCACAGGGTCTCTGAGGTTTCCCTGGCCCTGTGCTCCTGTCCTGCCAGGCTGATGTCAGCATCTCTCTCTGAGGTCACCACCTCCCTAACACATTTGACCAATAAGCTGACATCCTGCAAAAGGCCTTTGTGATGTCACTGACACACCCAACCAAACCCTGAAGTGCTAATGTCCTGCTGCTGGCCTGACACTTTGAAGCTTTGAGGTTGTCATAACTATAAAGGGAAGGGTAACAGCTGTCCTGTGTACAGTACTATAAAATCCTCCTGGCCAGAGACTCCAAAATCCTTTTCCCTCTAAAGGGTTAAGAAGCTCAGGTAACCTGGCTGGCATCTGACCTAAAGGACCAATAAGGGGACAAGATACTTTCAAATCTTGGGGAGGGGAAGGCTTTTGTTTGTGTTCTTTGTTTGTGTGGGTGTTCGCCCTCGGGACTGAGAGGGACCAGACATCAATCCAGGTTCTCCACATCTTTCTAAACAAGTCTCTCCTATTTCAAACAAGGCGTGTTAGTTTTCCTTTGTTTTCTCAACTTGTAAATGTACCTTTTACTAGAGTGTTTATCTTTGTTTGCTGTACTTTGAACCTAAGACTAGAGGGGAGTCCTCTGAGCTCTTTAAGTTTGATTACCCTGTAAGGTTAATTTCCATATTGATTTTACAGAGATGATTTTTACCTTTTTCTTTAATTAAAAGCCTTATTTTTAAGAACCTGATTGATTTTTCCTTGTTTTAAGATCCAAGGAGTTTGGATCTTGATTCACCAGAAGTTGGTGGGAGGAAGGAGGGGGGACGGTTTATTTCTCCTTGTTTTAAGATCCAAGGGGTTTGGATCTGTATTCACCAGGGAATTGCTGAAAGGTTTCTCAAGGCTACCCAGGGGAGGAAATTAGCCTTGGGATGGTGGTTAAGCTTACAAGTTTTCATGCAGGCCCCTACATTTGTACCCTAAACTTCAAAGTGGGGATACAGCCTTGACACAGGTACTCTCTGTGGATCACCCCACTCAATGAGTCTTCATTCTAGGAAGCAAGCCGGCTAGACAGTAAAACATCACAGGCTGCTCCCAATACTACACTCAGTGTTTCCAAAATTTGTAGACGTTATGGCCCAGTGATTCTACCAGACAAAATTACAGGGAGGGATTAAAATTCTGCCACCTTGAACTAGTGTTTTCCATGCCTAGAATTCAGCTGGCACCAGATGGATCAGACTGAGCAGGTTCCAAAACCTCTTGGAGGCTCTTACTTTCTAAACAGGGATGTCTGTTTTCTAGTAAAATCAGTAAAAGGAAAGGAGACAACTCGAAAGAGGCTCCTGCTCTCACTCAAATACGTGAATCCTAATACTCTCTCAGTCCTCAAGAGAAACCTCGAGAAGGAGACTTGCTGAAGCAAAGCCACAGGGGTCTCTGAGGTTTCCCTGGCCATGCGCCCCTGTCCTGCCTCGCTGATGGCAGCATCTCTCTCTGAGGTTACCACCTCCCTAACACCTTTGACCAATATGCTGAGGTCCTGCAAAAGACCTTTGTGATATCACTGCCACCAATCAAACCCTTAAGTGCTAATGTCCTGCTGCTGGCCTGACACTATGAAGGTTTGAGCTACTCTCTGTGGATCACCCCACTCAATGCGTCTTCATTCTAGGAAGCAAGTGGGCTAGACAGTAAAACATCAGAGGCTGCTCCCAATGCTACACTCAGTGTTTCCAAAATTAGGAGACTTTATGGCCACAAGAGACCTTTAGAGCACCTAATCTAAGCCCCTGCATATCATAGGCTTCCTGTATAGTACAATAGTTACTCTTTGGGCACACACATTCCAGGAAGGCATCTAGTCTTCATTCAATGACATCAAGAGATGGAGAATCCACCACTTTCCCTTTTAGTGAGTGCCAGGGGGCTCCATTTCCCCTTCCACTAGCTCCCCATTTACAGTGAGCCAGAGCAGTACCTGCACCAGGGAGAGGGAGTTGCTAAGGCCTCAGAGGAACAGCCCCTGCAGTGTCTCAGGCACATGGCGTAAGTGCCGGATGATGCGGAGCTGGTGCATCCCTTTGGCCGTGACGCCCTCCTCCTGCAAGGGAACGAGAACCTGTCAGAGACTCAAATGCCCCGAGGAATCAGGGGGAATTAAGGGCACCTGGAACCAGCAGTATTTAAACTGACAACCTGCCCACCACTTGTCCTTGTCCTTTCTAGTAACCTCCAGTGCCAACCCACCACCTTGTAGGGTGAGCTCCTGCTACCTCCCCCTCAGTACCCTTGACAGCTGTTCTACCTCCAAACCACAGCTCAAGTTATCAGAACCCTCTTCTCCACCCCAACCCAGGTTGGGCAGGGAGGCGGCCCTAGCAGGGGGGGCAGGAGGGATTCTGCCAGCAGTGAAGTGGGTTGCGGGGAAGTTGAGATCTTGCCCCAAGTCGTCCCAGACACTAATGCTAAGCCACAGGATGGCAGCATCTAGTGTCAGTGGAGTCCAAGCACTATTTGAACCCGACAGTTTTGGATCAACTTCCCACAAGGGGAGGTGAAGAGCACCCCCAGCAACACACACACCACTCCTGGAGGTGGGAGGGGAACAAGAGAAAGGACAAAAGAAGTAAGAGATGAAGAGAAAGGAAGGAGGGATGGAGGAAAAGGTAAAACGAAAAGGACAAACACTAATGTCCCCAGTGATTCTACGGGACAAAATCACAGGGAGGGAATAAAATTCTGCCACCTTGAACTAGTGTTTTCCATGCCTAGAATTCAGCTGGCACCAGGTGGATCAGACTGAACAGGATACAAACCTCTCCGAGGCACTTACTTTCCTCAAAGAGAGACCTCAAGGAGGAGACTTGCTGAAGCAAAGCCAGAGGGGTCTCTGAGGTTTCCCTGGCCCTCATGTCAGCATCTCTCTCTGATGTCAGCATCTCTCTCTGAGATCACCACCTCCCTAACACATTTGACCAATAAGCTGACGTCCTGCAAAAGGCCTTTGTGATGTCACTGCCACACCCAACCAAACCCTGAAGTGCTAATGTCCTGCTGCTGGCCTGACACTTTGAAGGTTTGAGCTACTCTGTGTGAATCACCCCACTCAATGGGTCTTCATTCTAGGAAGCAAGCCGGCTAGACAGTAAAACATC